>NC_056745.1:734364513-734447013 GCF_019279795.1 Protopterus annectens | reverse complement strand
GCGCACGCACACACACACACACACACACACACACGCACACACGCACACACACACACACACACACACACACACACACACACACACACGCACACACTTGCCAGTACTGAGATGCATAGGTTCATTGCTTCACAGTTGTTTAGTAGGTGAATGGGCCTGAAGGCTGTACAAGGCTAGGCAAAGGGAATACCTTGGCATCAGGCCACATGACAATAGTCTCCAGTGTAGCTCAGGGGTGTAGTCCCTGGAATGGTTCTCAGGGATGGGTATTGTATTCACCATCCACTCATCTGGATTACTATTGTGGATGGCCAGTGATGTGCACTGCTTCCCATGTATGTGATCTATATTCCATAACATGGACAGTGTTTGGGTTGTGCACATGTCCCGCACGCATGTTCTTTGATGTGTGGAAATGTACTTGAGGTCTCTGGGGCATGTCGTGTGGACAGATTGTTATCTTCTGATGTAGAATTCCTGACCGTGAGACCTGGCTATGGAACTGAGGTCGTGCTTGCACCTACATTGACAGCATGATACAGGTATTCAGTGGAGTTAGTGGCGTCTGTCCATACAGGGCATATGTATAAGGAATGGTATTCCCTTTCTGGGTTACATTTGCAGATTCTACAGTTGTTGCAGGCATCCATTGGTGAACAAAGCAAAAGGGCCACTATAAGCATTTATTTGCCTACTGTGGGGAGGGAACAGGGTGCCATGTCCTTTTACTTGCTGGATAACACACACTGAGTCAGGAGATATAAAACATCACAGTACTTTCTGATGTCATTGGCACTATTGTAGTCAACAGGCGTGTAATCCACTGCAATCACACCGTGGTTACTATCTGTAAGGCAATATGCAGGGAACTATCATTATAGTGGTTGTTGCCTAGCCAAGTGTGTTTGAGCATGAGACATGGGTGGAAAGTATTCTCTGAGTAATAGAAAGGTTGTCTATATTGTTCACCAATTGATAATGTCACATGTGGGGCTATGGATTGGTGTTTGACATCTGTTGTCCTTGTAAGGTGGACATTGTGACATATACTAGGTCCTCAACATAATAATTTAGCAAAACCCACCCCACAATGCATCCTGTTATTACACACTCACAGCAACATCCGCACAGGATACTGATGACAGACACACACACAAACTTGCCAGTACTGAGATTCAAACCCCTAGGTAGCTGTGTATTGCTACTATAGTGTATCACATTTATCGCACGTGCTACAGAGGGTATAGGATGGATGTTGTCCCAAGGTACTTCTAAGGTGAGAAACATCACTAGCCCTTGTAAATATTGGCATTGGGTGATGTAGTGGGTGAGAGATCCCAAAAATAAATTTACCCTAAACACACATTTACATTTGCCAGGGTGAGGTTCAAAACTCTAGCAATATTTATGGACCACTATGTTATGCATTTACCACATGCACCACTGAACAGACATGGTTTACGGTTGACAACAGGTACTTCTAAGGTGGATACCTGCAGGACTGCTAAAGTCAGGCTCTGTGATGTGCACTGGGTGTAAATGGGGCCAAAATCTTTAAGGTGCACACACAAACACTTGCCACAGATGTGATTCAAACCCATACCTGTGTAGTTACTGCCACTACATTGTTCCAGATTTATGGCATGCACCATGGAGCTTACATGTTGGGGAGGTCTCCACAGGTATCTTTAAAGGTGACTAACATCAGCAGCAGTGATAAAGGAGTGATAAGGGGAGAGTAGTAAGTGTGAATGTCCATAATATCAGATATTATCAAGGACACACACACTTTTGCACACAAACACACACAGATGCATAGTTACCATGGCTGGGATTAGAACTCCTATGTAACTAGTATGTTACACTGTAGCATTTCACAGTTATTGCACATGCCATGGAGCTTATGGGGGCTGGCATTTTTCCAAAGGGGTATTTCAAGGTGACTGACATCAGCAGGCTTGCTAAAGTAGGGCAATGGGAGGTGTAGTGACAGTGAATAGCCTCAAAATCATTAACCTACACACACACAGAGTTTTACAGTTGCCATGCCTGGGATTAGAACTCCTACCGAACTAGTATGTTACACTGTACCATTACACAGTTATCACACGTGCCACAGAGATTATGGGGTTGGCTGTTGTCCACAGGGGTATTTCAAGGTGACTGACATCAGTAGGCTTCCTAAAGTAGGGCAATGGAAGGTGTAGTGACTGTGAATGGCCTCAAAATCACCAATCCGCACACACACACACACACACACACACACACACACACACACACACACACACACACACACACACACACACACACACACACACACACACAGTTTCACAGTTGACATATCTGGGATTAGAACTCCTACCTAGCCAGTATGTTACACTATAGCATTACACAGTTATCTCGCACACCACTGAGCTTATGGCGCTGGTCTTTATCCAAAGGGGTATTTCAAGGTGACTGACATCAGCAGGCTTGCTAAAGTAGGACAATGGGAGGTTTAGTGCCTCAAAATCATTAATCTCCACACACACACAAAAGTTTTGCAGTTGCCATGTCAGGGATTAGAACCCCTACCTTATTACTATGTTACATTATAGCATTACTCAGTTATTATAAGCACCATGGAACTTATGGGGTTGTGAATTGGCCAGAGGGTTATTTCAAGGTGACTGACATCAGCATGAGTGCTGACATAGGCAATGGGAAGTGCAGTGTGTGTATGAATAGGCCATAAACCATTCCTCTGGAAATACACACACAACACTCAGTCACACACAACTTTACATTTGACAGGACTGGGTATACATATGCTAGATGAATACTGATTTATACTATCATGTTGCACAGTTATCACAAGCACCACAGACACTATAGGGCTGAGGGCTACCAAAAGCAATGTCTACAGTCACTGACATCGGCACATTATGGGATGTTGGCCAATTGGATGTGTGGTGGGTGGGACAGGCCTCATGATGGAATTCTCTCTGTCACTGTCTGTCTCTCTCTTCCCCACATATCTGTGTGTGTATGTTTGACATATTATAGTGTGTTGGCCTTGGATATGTGTGAGTATTCCTATCCAATGTGTGTGCAAAGCATGAATGGTGTGCAATGTGGTATGGGTGCACAGAGATCTGCGACTGACAGATATGTATAGTCCACTGTTGTTGTCAGACATGGGCTTCATTTTTCTAAGTGTAGGAGCATGCCCAGTATGACCATCTGTATTAAGAGTGTGAATCCATTCCAGGTAGGTTGTACTCCAGTCTAGGATTTGGTGTTCTACACCTACAGATAGCAACCTGTTTCTGCAGGATATCTGTGGATAGGTTGACAATATGGAGTCACAATGGGTGAAAGATAGTGGGATACTCTAACTTTTGTGTCTGTGCTGCTTGTGTTACATGGTTGGTGTTAGCAGAGATGTTCACACATATGTACTGTTTTACACTGTGTTGTATTATGTCCTCAACTACTGACAGATATACTTATTTGCTCACAGTTATTTCCTGGGAAATACAAGATGAATGAAGCTGTGTCCAGTATTGTGATCTGCAGCCTACATATTCTTCCATACTCATGCCATTCTGGAGGGGTAGCTGCAGACACTTGCTGATGGGTCTGTGTAAATGGTCCAGCACCTTGGTACTGTGGTGGCTGAGTATCCCCTGCTTATACATATATCGATGTAGCAAAATGGCCATATCCTGCTGTGGCCATACCTCTCAGCTGTACAGATTCACCCAAGTTACCCAGAGGCAGAGCTCATATATCTGCTCAGTTCCCCTTCAGATTGTGGTTTACGAGCAGGTTTGTAACCACCCATTACTGGGTTTGCAGGCAGGCGTAGTATGGGCACACATCAGAGTTTCAGACTTCACACATCCCATGATGTCCATGCTTCTACACCCTCCACTCTGTTATTTTATCCTCTTCTTAACATTAAGCAAGTGATATCTGAGAAGTATCCCTGTAGTTGTCCCTTCATCCCAGCATTTTTTAGGGATTGGTCCACAGTTCATGCAGTAGGACATGGTGGGCATGCTGTTGGGATTTGTCAACATGGCCTTGCATTTGTGTTCTCTGGACTGTGTTATGTTATTACTTGGGACCCCATGAGATAACATACATTGTCAGTATGAGTGAGGCACAGGCCTTTGACAGAGGACTGTAGGGCATTTGGTAGTGATGCAGGCCATCTTTAGCAGGCCAGTGCATTCTGTCACTCCTATATTCCCAGGCTGTGAGCCACTGGATTCCCCTGGGGTGACAGGGTAGGTGTGCGGTGTGTTCATGGCAATAGTTCCTGTGCATATTAATCCATTGGTCTGGATGCTGGGAGGGTGCTGCTTACAGCTAGGGACACACCTGCATGGGACACCTCTTCACCATGCTACATTCTGTGGGTATTCCCATACAGAAGTGGGGGGTCATACTGTACTCATTCCCAGCAGCAGGGATATGACCTGTGATAAACCTGTGGCTGATGGTGGGGTGAGCTGAGTGCATGTGTGATATGGAAGCTACTTGCAGCTGACTCACAGATATACCTGGGACATTCCCCTTATGCTTCCTTGTGCAAGGACATAGACAGTCTCTCATTACTTCATAACTGTGCCTTTTGTGGTCTGCCAGTGATTGGCCAGACTATATCAGTATTCCATACTACACAGACAACTAATGTTCTGCTAACCTGTATGTACAATTCCAAAGGTGTGTGCAGTTGACAGTTACATTTTATGTACTCTGTCTAGGGTACATCCACCTGTGTACTGTGTTTATGCCTGTGCCCACATTCATGGCATGTCCATCTTTCAGATGGTGACAGATATTGACATCTGGACAGTGAGTATGGATGACTGCTGAATTGGGTATTGCTAGGATACATTGTGGTTGGCACTGCCATTGTCAGAACATGGCCCTGTCATCAACAGTACTGGCCATAAGCCACCAAGACGCAACCCTCCATGCCTACATGCTGACCACTTCCACACAATATAGAACAAACAAAAACCTAACACATGAACCCCTGCATATTGTACACATGCAACAATCTATCCTGTAAATTGGGCCAGCTCAGGTAATCTGTGATCCACTGTTATTAAACCCACATGTACATGTTACTGCATTTCTACATGGGATTGTGGGGAAGGGGGCACACCTGACAAATGTAAACATTTGTTATGACTGTACTGGTATTTCAGGTACGCTGTTGGCTTCCATTTTGTTTTGTATTGTGACCTATCATGCAGACTAGAGGCATATCAGTAGAGTGCAGATCTTAGATTTTATTGACTTACATTTCAGTTTCAGAGTTCTTACCCTTCAGAAGTAACATACAACTGGCAGACCTGTTGTAGTCTGTCTGTGTACATCTGGAGGGGGGGGGTGTTCACCATTGCCATCAATTGAGGGCCTTAGCACAGCCTTTCTTTATAATCATCTACACCTGTACTGCTGGCTGAGGCTGATGTAGGGTATGCCAGCCTCACTGACATGCATGTGTGTGTCCTATGGACACACATTTGGTCTACCACATGTACTGAAGTTGGATTTGTCACCTTGTCTAGTACTGCCTACTTTGTTGACACCAGTATTTGTTATGGGTTTCATGCTGCCCATATAGGTGCCTACTATCTGCTGCCATCCCATTCAGCCACCCAATTCCCTTGCATGCTCACATCTGTACAATAGCTACAACTAGCAGAACATACTATTCCATTCACCAACTGATAGGAAGTGTGACTTACCTTGTGGCTGTGCCAGTATTGAGGATGGTGCTGGAGGGCTGACTATGTCGGCAGCACATAGTACACTCCCTATAAAGCACAGGCAGTGTCATGTTTGGCATCCCTTTTACTGCATGTGCGAGTCAGAGAGAGGTGTCATTCCCTGGGTCCCTACCGTGTCAGTGTATGTGCTATACCTTGCCTCCTTGTCAAAGTCTGGGCATACTGGGCATGCCTCCTTCTGCCTACATGGGCAAACTCAGGTTGTTCCTCCTCCAGGTCCCTCTGTGCCTGTGATGGCCTTGGCAATGGTGGGGGGCTATGTGGCCCTGCCCCATGCTGTTCCTGCTGCAGCTGTTTCCACAGCACATACAATGAAAATTTGTGTACATGTAGCCGGAGAGTACTGCAAGGCTCCACTGTATATATCCAGGCACCAGAACCTTGACTTGAGTATCCCAAACACATGCTCTATTATGATTCCGGTTTGTGCGTGTGCCTCATTATGGAGTTCTTGTTTGGGTGTGTGTGCATTTCTGATGGGTGTCATCAGCCACGGCCCAGTCTGACCAGCATCCTCCACTAGGTGGCCATATGGGATGCTCCCAGTGGCAAATTTCTGGTACAGCTGTGTCATATGCCAGATGTAGGAGTTGTGATAGCTTCCAGGGCTGCCAGCACACACATTCAGGATAATGCCCTGGGCATTGCACACAACCTGGCAGTTGAAGGAGGGGAAGCCCTTGCAGTTTATGTAGACCCTACCCCGCTCACTGGGTGGTGCTTTGATGTGTATATGCATGCAGTCTATAGCACCAACTACCGCAGGGTATTCTGCTATTTGGTGGAAGAGACACATACTGCTGGTCAATGCCTCACATGTGTTGAGGAAATATATGTGCTCACTGGCATGTGCTGACATGGCATCCAGGAACTGGTGGAGTACCCTGGATGCTGATGCTTGTGAGATCCCCATGATATCCCCAGTTGGCTTTTGGAAGGTACCTCTGGCTAGTATTCTTAACCCTACACATACTTTGGTATCCACTGGGATGGGTTCCCCTCTGTTGGTTCTGTGTGTGAGGCGTGGCTGGCACAGCTCAACAATTTGCTGTAGAATGTCCCTGCCCACCCTATAGTGCTCCACTATCTCCAGCTCATGTAGCACCTGGTATGTTACCCTGGGTCTGTACACTCTTCTCCTCCTCCTCACTGTGGGTTGGTCATCAGCATTCACATCCTCACCACCCTCAGTCTCTTCCACATATTGATGTATGAGAGCAACAGCAGCCCCTAACATTTTGCTAGTTTTGTCATGTAAAATTTCCCTGTCTGTGTACACCGGTGGTGTAGAGTTTGTGGGAAAAATCAGAGTGAAAGGTGTTTGCATAGTTTATAGTAGTATGCTGGGCTGGGCTGCTGCTTGTGTAATTGGCTGATTCTGATACATTTCACCTGCCAGCTATACTAGTTCTCCTTGATTACCTTCCTACTGCTGTTTTCCCTTCCCATTGCCTTCCTGTTTAAGCCCAGATGCATGCCGAGCATACCCAGTGTTCAGATGTGCTGCTATTTTCTGGGGGGAGGGGTTGTGTTTAAAACATTGTGCGCGGCGCACACACCAGTTTAGGCAATGTAAACACTGTTAGGCAGCCTCAGACACAGACCCCTTCCTTAGCTGTGCTTAGCTAAGGGCAAACACAGACCACAGAGTTCCAATAAGCTTACAGTTGCATGACAGTCCCCCTTATGAGGTCATCTACCTCTTATACTTATACCATGGTGTTGCTGCACCTACATGGTTGGGTGCAAGCTAACACTGAGAGGAAATCTGTGATTCAGTATCAATCCCCTCATTTGCATAAAACTGACTGCTAATGCATGGTTATAAAACTGACACTCAGCCTTCCCTATTAGCAACCACTATTCCATGGTATTGTTGTCTTATGCATGCCATTGACTATTATGGCAGAATGCTGATTTGGGTTTAAAAGTTTATTTCCAACTTTTTTCCTTATTTTTGGACCAATCCCATTTATGCACTGCTGCCCTATGCTTAAACGTCCGAAAGTGGTCAAAAAAAAAGTTATTTTTTATAATTTTGTAACTATTTCTCATGCCAATGGCCATATATTTTGTAATTTGCAGAAATGTATTTGGTTAGTAACTATTCCTGCACAGACACCTGCCTGCTTCCTGGATCGTTAATTCATCTCATTTGCGCAAATGGGGTAATTAGCATACAAGAGCTGTGTCTGTGCAGGCATAGTGTAGGAGCGCTCTTGCATGTCCCGTGAGCTTGTCTCTGGATCGCTCATCGGCCACATTGCTTGCAGCAGCTCTTGCACTATTCCTGCATGCCGTGCAGAGCTTGCTGAATCTCGGGGATTATCTCAGCTAGTAAGTTGCACATTGTAAACATATCTAAAAGCTGAAGCAAACAGTTCAATAATCTCTTCTTGTTGACTGTAGTTGGCATTATGAGGTGATATAGAGAAGTTTTCAAAAAAAACAAAGTCAGCGAAAATCACCTTTGCAGTTAAATGTTAATAATTGCATATAAACAAAGAAGAGAGATGCATTAAAATTGAACTGGACAGCTAGGGGAACCAGTATTTAAATTCATTTTATTTATTAACTATACTTCATAATTGTTTTTCAAATGTATACATTCAGTTTAAAGTCAGAAATATGTAGTTATTCATCTTAATGCTTTTACTGCAGTTTGGGGATTACATTTGGTGTGCTAAATCAAAACTTGCAGTTGGAAAGCCAAGGAGAAGAAACTGAATGTATAAAAGCTGTCTTTGGTTTTCTGAGGATGACAGAGCCTAGCAGGGATTATTTTATTTGGCTTTGTGTTGCTCAGTAAATAACATGTTTCATCCTTGAGTGGTGCATTTCCATATATACTTTACATCCAGTGTGGGATTGGACATGGTTTGCTGTATTTCTAGAGCTTTATTTTATAAACCCTAAAGTAGTGACGTCACACTTTGCCTCTAATAAAGTTAGTGTGTGTGTGTGTGTGTGTGTGTGTGTGTGTGTGTGTGTGTGTGTGTGTGTGTGTATACAGCTATGCCTAAGCACTCAATCTGTAGTGCATTTACTTAGATGGCTAATAAAATACATACACCTTTCCTTTTCAGTAATTGTAGCTTGCTCTAAGTCAATTGAATGAAAAAAAAAACTGAAAACAATGGTACTACTATAAGCTTCACTTGTTGGGTCAGTGACTTGCCTGCTGTGTTTTCACATATTAATACCTTTCTTTCTGCAGTAAGAGAACATATCATTAGAAATATGTGGCACACAGATTTCCTTACACTTTTGCACTGAAGTAAAGTTCAGCATTCATCACCATAATATTCTGATACCTCTTGTGCAAATTAAGCATATTATCTTATCTTCTTTTCTGGATTCCAATACATCTCCTGGACCCACCTGATCTTAGATCACAAAAGCTCAGCAACAGAAACTTGGAATGCCTGCATTTTAGTACCCAGAAGCTCAGAATGCACATGCTTGAGTTTAATCAGTGCATATAAGTATAATATCATAAGATAAGGTTATAATTTGCAGAGAAGAAGCTCCCCAGCATCCCACACCACCATTACATTTTTACTTTCACAGTGATCCCTGACACATTTGTAACACCTGTGTCATTCTTTCTCTAAGAGGCTGTGAAATCAGAGTACATACTAAAGTAACACATACAAGCAATAGGGTCTCATCTGTATGTGTCACGAGGAACAGTCACATGACCAACTAACAACTTAGTAAGTGTGAAACAGACAGCTGTCCGCAAATCGTTTATCTCAGTCACATTTCCTTCATTTCCTTGGTTGTAACAAAGATGAGAGACTGCACTATAAATGAATGCTGTTTCAAATGAACAAAGTGTTCAAAGATACATTGAAATGATTTATGTTTTACAGAGGGGCAACTCCCCACCTCACCATCCATGCAGGGACCTCTTCCTTTATTACAATTCTCTCTCAGATTGCTGCACATCATAGGAAAGAACATTTTATCCTTGTGGTGAGTCTGCATATCACAGGAAATATTTTATCCTTGTGGTGACTCTCTTTGATGAGTAAGTTTTTCAGCCAAGTGTGCATAATTAGGATTTGTTTAACTTGTCTCTTGCTTAATGCTCAGATTATTATTTGGCTGCCTTATACTAATTTTTTAGCATGCCCTCATTCACAAGTAGAAGAATATATATCCCAATCATTTATTTCTTCACATATTGCACCTACACGCAAATGCCCTTGAATCATAATATACTTTGCCATTACTAAACAAATACACTAAAAACTGAATGCACTTGAATCATGATAGACTTAACCATAACTAAACAAATGCATGTAAACTTGAATACAATTGAATCATAATACACTCAACTAAACAAATGCACTTAAACTCTAATACACTTGAATGATGACACACTTAATCATAGCTGTACAAATATACTTAAACTTGAATACACTTGAGTCATGATACTCTTAACCATAGCTAAATAAATGCACTTGAATCGTGATACAGGTGACTAAACAAATACACTTAAACTCAAGTACATTTGAAATATGATTACACTTAGCTATAACTAAACAAATGCACTTAAACTTGAATACACATGAAAACAGTCACAAGGGTGAAGCCTCCAAGCCCTTAAGGCCCACTGAGACTGCATCTATCCACAATAATAGTTTAGCAACAGGCAGATCATTTCTTAGGCATGCAGACATAAACCTCTTTGGAGTCAGGATCCAGGATGTAACAAGAGCTCTTGGATTCTTCCATCTTGAAAAATAAAATTATGATCTGGTGTCAGTCCACATGGGGGTGAATGACCTTATACATTCTAGTCATGGGGACATGCAGAAGGATATGATTGAGCTTGCTATGCATTTTACCTGAACCAGGAAAAACAGTGGTTTTCACAGGTATTATGTCACCACACAGACTGATGCTGAGAGTCAAGTACAAGGTAATTGGGTTTAATAGTTGGCTTAGTAGCTGCTGTCATACTGAGTGAATCCAGTACATATCAGCTTCGGTTGAGCTGACTGGGAAATTTTCCTGATTTGACAGGAATAGTCTGCAAATTTCTTACCAAGGCTTTTGATTTGTGGCTAAACTCTTTACTGTCTGACCAGTACAATTTTAGGCAGAGTCCAGCTGAAGGAATCTGTGGTTATATATTTATAGCTGGTAGAGACTACATTACTTTGAGACATGTACCTACAGAACCACAATCAGAGCTTGTAAAGATTTGATCCACACTAAAATTCAACTAGGTATCTAATAATAGTGAGCTACAGCACCTCTGTGTCCCTAGAAAATCATATACAGTAAGGGTTAACAGGTAACAAAATACGGTGGTCTAACCACGTGGTATATCTTGTAGCAAGAAAATGTTCAAACAGAAACACAGGCAGCGTCTCCGAAGCTCAAAACACAGCTGACCCAAGTTTCACTTAAAGAAAAAACACACTTGCAGCATCTCCAAAGTTTAGAACGTATTTAATCCATAAAAACATAGTTAATCCATAGAAAATAGTGGTAAGCGCTTTCGCGTAGGTTCACCTACGCTTCCTCAGACATAAAAACAATGTAAAACTCTCCAGCTTTTAAACACAAATAGGCGGGAGAATATATCAATTAGCTAGGCAATCATTCAATCTAACTCATGTATTAGTCAGGATTTAAAGAAATACAACCACTGTAACAAAGAGCTACTCCATGAATGTAAACAATACACTCGGACATTGCAGTTTATGTCAATCTGGCTGTATAGATCTTGCATATGATCAACACACTGTTCAAGCATTTTCAATAAATAATAAAGGAAAGATGCTCTCGCAAATCCACATTTTACACAAGTATTAAAATCTATATACTAGCGAAAATAAAAATCATCAATTGTGTTAACTTCAATGACAGTTGCATTTGCATCTCATACATAAATAAGTAAACCTATCTGTAAACAAATGAACTGACAACACACAGTAAGGGTTCTAAATATTTATTTATTCATTGACATTTGTTTACTGGAAAGTCCACCTGGCTAATAAATACCTATTTTCAGTGGAGACTCAGGGATGAAAGCTTCAGAGAGTTAGATGACATCAAATTAAACATTAGTATAGATGTAATTAAAAAAGCCATATATAAATGCAATTTGAAGTGAAATACGTAGAATACAAGAAAGCATGAGGGGACACCAGTGATGTAGTAATACTAAAAAAATAAAAATTGACAAATATGATAATAAGTATATACAAATGTATTAGAAGAATAGCTTGTTATTCTAGGAAATAATATATATATATATATATATATATATATATATATATATATATATATATATATATATATATATATATATATATACACACACACACACACACACACATATATATATATATATATATATATATATATATGGGTCTACTACTAATGCCCGACACGATTCCCGACAGAAAACTCACCGGCCAGATGACCGACAACACACAAACCCGACACAAACCCGACAACGCAAAACACCGAACATCATTACACCGACACACGGAACGTAAACAACACGCGACACTACATAGCATACACACTAGCCCTGACCCAAACCCTAACCCTAAGGTCCGACACTATCGCACACTTCACCTACCTGCACCCTAACCCTAACTCACTTAACCCACCCCTAGCCCAAGCTCCGACACTAACGCACACATCACCTACCTGCACCCTAACCCTAACTCACTTAACCCACCCCTAGCCCTGCACCCTAACCCTAACTCACTTAACCCACCCCTAGCCCAAGCCCGACACTAACGCACATCACCTACCTGCACCTAACCCTAACTCACTTAACCCGTCCCTAAACTACAGTCCCTCACTAGCACACACTTACCTTACCCGAACCATACCTCCGACACGAACACACACTCACCTTTCCCACAGCCTAACCCGACATCCCACAATCTCGATCACTTACCTGACCGCTCCTAACTCCGTCATCATCGCACACTTACCGCGTCGCAATCGCACATTCCCTTGTCGGTCTTTCCGCTGTCGGCAAATCATCCTGTCGGTACACTTACCTGTCGGTCATCTGGCGTCGGTGAGTTTTCTGTCGGGGAATCGTCGTGTCGGGCATTAGTAGTAGACCCATATATATATATATATGGTTTCACTTTATAATCTCAAAATACTGAAATGTCAAATTTCAGTATCTTGGGACTATAAAGCTGAGCTTCTGAAATAGCAAAACTACAAAACCGCAAATCCGGAAATGTCGAATTTGTGGTTATGGTGGTGGGCTATGGGAAGTGGAATATGCTGTGTGCCTGATGTATGGTGTGGTGTATGTATGGTTGGAGATTAAGGTAAATGAATATTTTTTTAAGGGTTTTGGGTAGGGGTGTGGGTTTTAGTAGGTAGGTGAAAGTATGAGTATGTAAGTGTTGAAAGTGGTGGTGTTTGTACATATGTGATGTGTGTGTGCTAGGGTATTGCAGAGTGTGGTGGTGAGTTTACTGTATTTTTCTGTTTGGTGTGACCTCAGAGTTGGTATATATAAGTAGCGGGGGTGTGGGGGGGCACATGGGGGTGCACGGGTGCTTGCCCCCCTGCTTATATGTAGTGTAGGTTTGTTTGTATTGCTGTTTGTGTGTGTTTTGCTTGTTTGTTGTAATGTGGGAAGGACAGTGTATGTGTTGTGTGGTGTTTGGTGTGTTTACACTTGTGATTTTGAATTTCACGGTTTTGGGGTTTTGGTGTTTTGCTTTTTCGGCTTTATAGTCTCGAGATACTGCAATTTGGTATTTCAGTATTTCGAGATTATAAAGTGAAACTATATATATATATATATATATATATATATATATATATATACATATATATATATATATACACACACACACACACACACACACACACACACACACACACACACACACACACACACACACAGGTCTACTTCTACCCGTCAACATTTCAGTTTGTCGAAACTAAAATAAGTGATCCCAATTCAGCAAAAGTGCATTTAAATGAAAATGCACTTTCACAAAAATCAAAACACTGAAAAAAACACAGACACAAAAAAAATTTAAACAAAAGGATTTATGCAGGGGAGCAAGCCCCCCTACACCCCCCCATATGGGGGGTTGTGCCCCCCACACCCCCACTACCTATATATACTAACTCCAAGATCCACTACAGTGGGGAAAAGGGAATGTTCCCTTATCCTCACTGTACCACAATCTATCAAAACTACACACACACACACACACACACACACACACACACACACACACACACACACACACACACACACACACATGTTTATATGTAAAAACACATAAGTCCCATGTAAGAATGAAGGCAGGTGATGAAAGGTACAGATAGTATGATGAGCAGTTAGTATGAATGTAAAGTATTTGTTGATGCAGATCATACAGGTGAGGTGGATGGGTATAACTATGAATTAGTCAGAAATTATTTGAGAGAAGTTTTAAATACATGGAGTCTAGATCTAGCTCTAATTGGATTTGGAATACAGTTCCATAGTTTGGCTAGCCATATTCTTGAAGTTGGAATGATGTTATCACAGGTACTTTTAACTACCCAATGATAAACTGGAAGACCTAGGCCATTGATGTAGGACATGCCCAAGGATTCTTAGGTTATATAAACAAGAACTCCCTGGACAAAATTGTAAGAGAATCCAGTGGAGGACAGAATATACTTGACGAGGTGCTAATAAACAAAGCATCTGTATGTATCATCCCTATTGTATTCCCCTCCCCAATCAAGTCAGACGACAAACAAGTAACCTTCTCCATAAAAATCTCCAAACCATTAGAAGCAAATATCAGAGAATTCAAGGATTTCAAGTATAAAAATCTCCTACAATTCTGTAATAAACTATCCAAATGTGTGTATAATGGTTTCAACCAAAATGTTGATACTGCAAAGAGTTATGCAGTCTTAACTAGATACAAGCAAGTTGGGACCTTTAAAAACAAACCACCGTAGTGGCCCACACGCATTAATAAACTATATAATAAAAGGAAGAAACTCCTTAAACTATGTAGTAGAGAAATACCTCCAAATTAAGGAGAACATTGGACAACTAGATATTTTTATTATTTATTTATTTATTTGTTGATTGATAACTGGGAAAGTCCAACTGAGCCAATGGCTCATTTTCAGTGGAGGCTCATGGAATAAAGCTCCACAACAGAATTGAAAACATTTAAACAGTAGTTGAGGATCAGGGGAACATCTGTGCAGCAGATTAAATATTTTACAAAGAGTTGGGAGAAAGACTCCACAATAACACACATAAAAATGTTTCACAGTACTTGATAAATAATTACACATAGGGGAGAAAATTCCCAAAACAGATAAATACACACATAGATTGAAATATATTTACATAAGTATTACTAGGATAAATTGCAATCAAGAATACAGTATTGCGGGGGGGGGGTGGCCGAGATGTCTAAGAACAGCAACTGCTGAAGGATCTGTGACTGAAAACTTTTCTCTGACAGAAAATATAATCAAAAAATTAAAATTTGGACATACTTGTTTGTTAATTTTATTCATTAAAAGTCAGAGATTAAATATATTGTTTAAAGTTCTTCAAAAGCTGTAATTTTTTCTGTCAGAATTTCAAAAGTTTGGTTAAGAGATAAAAGACTTCAACATGAGTCACTCAAGAAATGGTACTTAGGATTCTTATGTCAAAAAGACATACAGTCAATAATATCTAGTATGCAGGATGTATTACTTAAAATAGACAAACTGGATACCAAACTAGAGAGTTTCAAAGAAGAGACCAAAAAGAAGATGGAACATTTAGAAATTTTTCTGAAACAACAAAGTGCACAAATCAGCAGTATGGAAGAAGCTTTAAGTGATCATGAAGGAAATATAACTGAAGGTAAGTCTTGACTGAATTTCTTAAAAAACAAAACTGGTGCATAGAAAAATTCAATGATTTAGAAAATGGACTGAGATGAAATAACATTAGAATTTATGGTATACCTGAAAATTATGAGGTAGACAATATAATAAATGTTTTAACAACCTGTCTACATCAAACATTAAATCTACCTAAAACTTTATCTTTTGGAATTGAAATTACATATATATCCCTGAGAGAACTTCTAAAGAAGGAAAACTCACCACCTCATTCAGTTGTAGTTAAGTTCATGTCTAAAGATCAAATATTAAGAACAGCATGGTCCATTCCAGCTGTTAAAATAGGTGAACATATAGTCAGGTTTGACAATGATTATACTAGTAAAGTGGTGTTTCCTGCAAAAATCATGTTATTTCTTTCTAAAAAATCAAAATACTTAACACGCTGGAGCCTGGAGGAGGCATCCACTTTTGTTAACAGCAGTAAAATCCTTAATAATGCTGAAGAAATTGAGTGGAATGGCATATCCCTCAAGGGACAAAGTAAGCTAAATTCCTGGAAAACTGTTTCTAAAATTAAAAAAAGCTTAAAAACAAGTGGCTTTTATTCTCTGATTGCAGCACTTTTATTTTCTAAAACAATAGATTTGCCCTTCAAATATAAGGTTTGCACTGGACATTAACCTTCAAAACATATGTAAGTAAGTGTTTATATTTAAGCTAAAACATTGTTCTTGATGAGGAATATAAATAGCTAGTTTTACTGTTTTTTTATATTTATGGTAAAATACATAATATATTTCATTTAATTGAATGTATAAGTGTATTTTTAAATGTTAAACAAATACTTCTTGTAAGAGAATGTCATTAAATTATAATCAATAGAAACTGATAACTTTTAAGACTTTATAAGTTAATAATTTTATTGTATTTGTTCATCTTTGCTTAGTATGTGTATTGCTGGGTTAACTGAATGTCAAATCTAAGTAATATGCTAATTAGAAGTGTTAAAGTGCTAGTAATTTTTTCTTTGCTCCTGTGTAACACATTCCTTTCACATGTCATTTATGAAACAACACTTAGAGAAAGCTTGAGAACAAAGAATGCTCTACTTGTGTCAGAATGCTGGCTCCTTCCCACCTTGAGCTTTTCCAAAGAAAATCTAGGTCAAAGTTAATCATCAATGTATGTGAAAACAGAAAGGAACTTTCTTTTTCTTTCTTTTCTTTTCAAGTATACAGTATATGTGAGAAATCTACTCAAAATAACGTCTTTTTTCTTTTCTTCGAAATGAAGAATTGGTAATACAAAAGTTATACTAATGTTTTATATTGAGCTGTTGCTCACATACAAGTTGCTTACATTTTGCTGTTCTGCTCTTTGATGGGAAATTTTAGAAATGCAAGATATATAGAATAAGGTCAAATATTAGTGGGAAAAAAGACAGAAACATATATTTAAATAAAAAACTGCTTATAAGAAAGATGTCTATTACATATACCTGCGTATGGCAGAAATGTGACTGTACAAGATCAAATATGATTTACATACAAAATTATATAAAAAAATTGAAAATAATCTAAAAGCTGAAATTTTAATCTTTAAAATGTAAACATTGAAGCTTTTATATGTTGTGTGTTAGTAGATTCATTAAGATTACCTGAAATAACTAATTTCATAAGTCAGTGCTGGAATTTGAGTGTTGTATTGCCGAATCAGTACATCCATTTTGAGAGAAAGTAAAGTAGACCTTTCAATATGTTTGAACCCAGGAAGGGAGAATGCGATTTGAATTAAGCACATTGTAACTTTTGAATACAATATAGAATATATATATATTTTTTTACTCCATAGAAATAACACGACATTCTCTTTGCCCTCAGTAATGGACATAGCTTTTATGAATCAGTTTAATAAGCTAAAGGATTTTATTTTCATATTTGTCATGTTAAGAGTATCACACAGTTTTGACTTTTGACACTTGTACTTTAAAAATTAATTCAGTCCTTTTGTTAACTGTATAAAATATGTGTGTATCTTTTAGCACGATAAATATATAAGTGCATTGATTTCCCTTTTGCATTATAGCTTAGTATGATAAGATTACCTGTCACCTGTAAATTTACAGATGCCTTTATCTCTTCAGGTCCCACTCGGTTATAGTTATTTATTTGGAGATTTATTTATAATAATGTTGAATGAGCAAATAATTTAGTAATATTTAATAGATAATTTATAAAACTATTACATAAATAACAGGGGTAATCCAAAGGGTTCTATTGAAGTCTGGTATCCCACCTGTGATACAAAGGATTACAGGAGTAACAAGAAACAGATTATAAATAATAACTCCAAATAAAGTCACTTAAGCTAGCATATCTAGGAGACTCTTTCTCTCTGTCTCTCTCTGATATCTTCCCTGTGGGAGGAATAAAGACACATTGTTGAATTTTCAGGTAGATTATTCAGTTAAGCAGGTAGATGGACAAGTGTTCTTGTTCAGAGAGAGAGAGAGAGAGAGAGTTTCCTAGATCTGATCTCTTAAGTGATTTTATCTAGAATAATCCTTTACACTCTGTTACTATTACATAAATAGGTATATAGTACACTGTTGGATTATATAATGTTTGTGACTAATATGAGAAGATTATTAAACTTCTATATAGTAATGGGGGAATAGTTTTAAATGGCAAAATATAGAACTAAATTAAAAGTCTCTTATTATTTTGACATATATATCATATTAATTCATTGTAAGTCACGGTAGCTTATTTTTTGATGAATTTCTAGGTACTGGTAGGAAGAAAGATTGTATAGTAGTTTTTCTATTCGATAGGCAAACTAGGAACTTTGATATCCATGGTAGGTTTGTTTTATTAGCAATTTATCCAGTTATAGTTGTAGACTTGTTTTTGATTTTGTAATTTATGAGTTGTTGTAGTTTAGTTTGTAGAAAGGAAGAGTTAAAAAATGTGGAATATTAAGACAGTGTTGGAGAAATTCATTAGAATCTTATATAGGATTAAATTAATATGGTGAATAAATGTGTCATATTATCTTTTAAAAGAAATCTTTTTAAATACGCAGTATGGAAAGTTTTAATCTACTCTCTATTATTATAAATTGATTAAATAATGGTAACAAATGGAAATCATAAATGAGATAAAAATTAACTAGAGGAGACATGTTCTTGCAAGAGACTCACTTGATAAATAAAGATATACAATATTTAAATAACGCAGGTTATGAAATGTAATAATCTACTTCTTTCAACAAAAAGGGGAGAGGAACTGCTATACTTTGGAGAAAATCTACTGTCATGGCTAAAGCCATGGAATCCATTAATGACCCCCTAAGGGATGTTTACATTTGTAATAATTAGATATAATGAAAAACTCTATACACTAGCTAATTTTACTGATTTCCCGGGATAGGTGCAAGAGTTGATAAAGATCACTTAAACGTAGTACAAAGTCATTGGAAGGGTAGTTTAATTTTAGCAGGGGATTTTAACTGCATATCTAGTACAGAATATACAAGTGAACAGACGAAAGCTAAAATACTGGCATCAGCTAAAGCACTAAACAGATGGGTTAATAATAGTAATTTAATTGATTTACTAATAAAGCAGTAGATAAGTCAATGTTCACTCTTTATTCTTATACGCATGGGATGCAAACTAGAATTGATAGGATTGATGCCTCTATAGATTTTCTTAATAAAATGAATTTTTTTAAAGCTGTTCCTTGTCCATTTGATCATAATACACTAAATATTGATGTATTAATGGATATAAGGACATTTCAGATTATTTATAAAATTCCAGTACATATGATGCAATTAAAAGAATTTAAGAGTTACATTAAGGAACAAATTGGGATTTTTTTTTATCTTTGAATGATAATGGTCAGGATATTAAAGTCATGCTAAGGGACTCCTTAAAAATGCATATTAAATATGGAATGGGAAGAAGGGCTAGTAATAAAAATGAAAGAGTCGGATAAAGAGTTGTTAGAAATACAAGATGAAATACTCAATGTTCATACCTCTGGACCTGAACATCAAACATCTGGACAAGGCCCATGAAAAATAGGTACAAATCTGTACGCTGATTAACATCTAAGTTTCATACATAATTATGTAACCCCACCCACTCCAATGGAATTGTGGGATATCAACTTTCGACCACAAACTGAAGAACAGACAACCAAAATATGGCACCAAAGTCCGCCTGCAGCCATTCCAATGTCCCATTACCTGGCTATTTCATCCCATTTACCATAAACACTAATGTGTGCATACTGCTTTACTTCTACAATGATTATTTGGATTTTATTTTTACATTTTATAGCACAATGCACAAACACTAATAGACATCTGCTAAACAAAGCAATACTGTCTCACAATGAAAATAGGCTTGGCATTAAAACTTCTCTGCCCTTGAAACTCACATTTATTGAAACAGCATTGAAACCCACACCACATCCAAAGAAAATTTATCTGGCAAGTGGTGGATAAAGATTACCTTTGGGCTGTTTTCAGATCATAGGCCCCTTGCACACAAAACAAGAAACATACATGTGTTCTTTTCTTTGCTACATCTTCCTGATTTTATTAATTTACATTCCTTGTATAATGCAGCACACTTGCTAGACAGAGCACATTTTAAATTTATTGTTTGAACATTTTTTCCAGTAGGCTGTACTGTAGGCAAAGGCAATAAAACAAAATGTATGAACCAATAATGACAAAACTGCCCAATTCAGAACATTTCCATCATAAAAGTCTACTTCCACACCCACACTGTAATAGAATGACAGTATTGTAAGCCATAGGCAGCTTGCATAGCTTCTCACACTTATTTTCAATTTCAGTTTTTTTTTTGGTGGGGGGGGGGACAAAAGGTAAAAAATCAGGGACACATTTTAAACATTGCTTGTATAGTTTTAGAAAGTTGCTAGAATAAAATGTTGTGTTACCACCATGCATTTCACTGGCAAGTATTGAACCCAGGACTCTACGCACTACAGTAAGAGCAACACACCGCTATGCCATATCATCAGTTTCCTGAAAAATAGGGAGACTGAAACTTAATGGCTATCATTTAGTGAATTAAGTTCTCACTTCTCATCATAGCTCTCAACCTCTTAACACAAAATAGCTGGACAAAGCCAATAATGGGAACCAGGGACACATTTTAAACATTGCTTGTATAATTTTGGAATGTTGCTAGAATAAAATGTAGTGAATTCAGTTCTCACTTCTCACTCACCATAGCTCTCAACTCATATCACAAAACACCTGGACAAACAACAAAGCCAATAATGGGGAATACAAATTTTGTTCTCACTTTTTACCATAGCTCTCAACTCTTAACACATAAAATCTGGATAAAGCTCACAAATGGTGGTGGCTAGGGACTTTAGGCTGTTTTTACCCTGTAGCGAAGGTACAGGGTTTGAGCCTGAATACCTGTAGCCACCTGGTATATTAAATGGGGGCATTTACGCACACACACACACACACACACACACACACACACACACACACACACACACACACACACACACACACACACACTCTACAATATATTGTTGTGGCCTTCTGTATGACATCTACAATTATACTTATATTAATCTATCATCTTTCTGACAATCTATCTTTACTGACATCTATAGCTATGCACATATACACCATTAAAGCTATTATCTATTATATATATATATATATATATATATATATATATATATATATATATATATATATATATATATATATATTTTCTGTTGCACACCTTACTATTTCAACTCTGACAAACACTACAGACAGTACCAACAAAATGACAAGTTATATAATCTTCCTGTTGACAGTTTAACTAAAGCTAATTATACATGACTGACTGATGGTGAAAGAAGAATGAAAATGTGGTATTTATTTTCCCAGTGTCATGTCAGACAAATTGCAGCCTTTGAGTATTCTTGGAGATGTGCTACTTAAACAACTATTCTTACTAGTAGATCAAGCTAAATGAGATGTTTAACTGGAGGTTTGCTGATAAAGAATTCAACAGTTATATTCAAACTCTAGAAAGAAAGATGGAGCCAAGGGAAAGTGACTTGTAAGAATGGAGATGTTTTGTTCTATCTTAGGTACTAAATATAAAATGACACCCAACAATAAGAGGGAGAGGCTAAGACATTTGCAACAAATGTTTCTTCCCTCAGATATTCTGCTCAGATAGATTTACCAGTGATATATGTCCTGACTGCAAGCTGTGATGGTGCAGTGGTAGCATTGTTGTCTCACAGCAAGAGGTACTCCTGTTTAATTCTCGGCTGGAGTGCCTTCTGTGTGGAGTTTTCATGTCCTCCCTGCAGTCGAGTGGTGTTCGAAAGACATGTGTGAATGGGTGTGCCTTCGTTGAAGGTTGTGTGTCGGGCTGGCAACTTGACACCATAAAATTCTGCTGCCAATCATTAGCGGACCAGAGTTCTGCTGTGGTGACCCCTAACTGGGAAAAGCCAAAAGAAGAAGAAAAAAGATATGTCCTGACTGCATGGGTAGCGAAAGAGATACTTTTGCTCCAGTCTTAAGGTCCTTTAAGCATTAATCACAGAAATGTATCTCAGAACGAAAAGCACTCCTTTTTCAACCACTCCACTTAGGATCAATGAAATCATGCAGACATAAACTACACTAGAAAGCATTTGACTAGTAGAAGGGAAGTATGACTATAATGACTACAATATGTGCAGCTAAGAATGAAAGTAGACACACACACACACACACACACACACACACACACACACACACACACACACACACACACACACACACACACGCACTAGTTTGTTTCCTTACTTGAGGATCTGACCGTTCACATTTGCAATTCCCCAGCCCGAACTGCTGCTAATCTGTCCATTATAAACCCTTCCCACTCGCATTTCCAGCCAGGCCAGCCAGAAAGGATGTGTGCAGGATGTGAGCTCCTTCAGCTCAATTCTGACTGGCTGGTAGCCCTGACAGTGCTGACATCATTGCACACATGATGACATCAGTGCCAACAGTGTGAAAATTGAAAAAGTAAAAAAAAAACAAAAGAAAAAAATCAGAAATGAACAGGTGCCACTCAGGAATCATGGCACCCCTTCATTTGAACCCCAAAACTTGGTAAAAAATGAGTAATTCAGCATGGTTAGGAGGTATGTCAATGTAAGGTTTGAACAACAAAGAAATTAGGTAATACTGAAGTCATTAAAAATGTTATGATGAAATGTCAACCAGTTTTAGTGCATAAAGTGGAAATAACTTTAGAAAAAATAGAATTGCAGCTATGTGAGGAGTTAAAAATCCATGTAGATTAGCAAATAGAAGTAAGATGTTAAACAAAAAAGCCTAAATCAATAATGTCCAAAATACTCACTAATAAGCTTACTTCAGGCATAGAGGAAATACTTATTTAAAAAAAAATTCCATGAGGCTCTTAACATAGAAATGATAATTCTGATGATTATAAAATTGACAGGTATTTAAAGAAAAATGTTACTAATAAACTTAATGATCAACAAATATCTTTGTTGAATAAGCCTATTGCCCTGATAGAAGTTAAAGCAGCTTTTAAAAAAAGGAAAATGTTAAAGCTCCAGGGTTAAATGGTTTAAGTATGGAATTATATATTCTGCTTCCATTAAATATTTTAGAATTACTGAGTGATGTTATAGGATAATTCAGAATGTCAAAATAATTCTTCCATCATGGAAATTTTCTGTTAGCTTACCTATACTTAAACATGGAAAGGATAATAAGTTAGTTTCCTCATATAGACCTATTTTATTATTAAATGTAGACTATAAAATATTTACTTCCATTTGTGCTACAAGATTAAGAAATGTAGTACATTAATAAAGATCAAACAGGAATTATAGTCAATAGATTAACATATGATAATGTAAAAAGGGTAGTAAGTATCTTAGATGTAACAAAAAGAATGAACAAGAAATTGGCCGTAATTAGCTTAGATAGTGAGTGAGCTTTTGATGCTGTAGATTGGAACTACTTGTTTAAAACTTTAGATGCACCTGCATTTCCAGAACAATTTATTGGAATATTAAAAGACCTATATAGAGACTCCAAAGCATATGTTAAAATTGATCTTACATTTCTCAAGCATTCATGTTACACAATTATTAATATAAATGAATTAAATAATGTCAACAAAAGGAAATAATAAATAAAATATCTAAAATGAAATAGAGGAGACATTATGTTCTTGCAAGAGACTCACTTGATAAATATATACAATATTTAAATAACGTAGGTTATGAAATGTAATCATCTGCTTCTTTCAACGAAAAGAAGACAGGGTCTGCTATACTTAGGAGAAAATCTACTGTCATATCTAAAGCCATGGAATCCATTAATGACCCCAAAGGAATGTTTACATTTGTAATAATTAAATATAATGGAAAACTCTATATACTAGCTTATTTTTACTGAATTCCTGGGATAGGTGCAAGAGGTGATAAAGATCACTTAAACTTAATACAAAGTCATTGGAAGGGTAGTTTAATTTTACCAGGGGATTTTTAACTGCATATCTCATATAGAAGATAGAAGTGAACAGAAGAAAGCTAAAATACTGGCATCAGCTAAAGCACTAAACAGATGGATTAATAATAATAATTCAATTGATTTACTAATAAAGCAGAAGATAAGTCATTGTTCTTCACTCTTTATTCTTATACACATGGGATGCAAACTAGAATTGATAGGACTGATGCCTCTATAGATTTTCTTAATAAAGTAAATTATTTTAAAACTGTTCCTTGTCCATTTGATCATAATACACTATATATTAATGTATTAATGGATATAAGGACATTTCAGACTGTTTATAAAGTCTTGGTATATATGATGCAATTAAAAGAATTTAAGAGTTACATTAAGGAACAAATTGAGATTGTTTTATCTTTGAATGATAATGATTAGGATATTAAAGTCATACTAAGGGACTCCATAAAAATGCATATTAAATACTGAATGGAAAGAAGGGCTAGTAATAAAAATGAAAGATTCTGATAAAGAGTTGTTAGAAATACAACATGAAATACTCAATGTGAGGTTTGAACAACAAACAAAGACATTAGGTAATACTGAAGTCATTAAAACATTTATGGCAAAATGTCAACCAGTTTTAATGTATAAAGTGGCGATAACTTTAGAAAAAATAAAATTGCAGTTATGCGAGAAATTCAAAAAATCCACATAAATTAGCAAATAGAAGTAAGATGTTAAGCAGAAAAGCATAAATCAATAGTGTCCAACGTCCTCACACTAATGCACTTACTTCAGACTTAGAGGACATTCTTAATATTTAAAAAAAAATTCCATGAGGATCTTAATAAAATAGAAATAATAATCCTGATGATTACAAAATTGACAAGTATTTAAAAATAATTTACTAATAAACTTAATGATCAACAAATATCTCTGTTGAATAAGCCTATTACCCTGATATAAGTTAAAGTAGCTTTTTAAAAAAGTAAAATGGTAAAGCTCCAGGGTTAAATGGTGGTTAAATGGTTTAAGTATGGAATTATATAGTCTGCTTCCATTAAATATTTTAGAATTACTGAGTGACATTACAGGATAATTTAGAATTAAATATTTTAGAATTACTGAGTGACATTTCAGGATAATTTAGAATGTCAAAACAATTCTTCCCTCATGGAAATTTTCTGTAAGCTTGCCTATACTTAAACATGGAAAGGATAATAAGTTAGTTTCCTCATATAGACCTGTTTCATTATTAAAAGTAGACTATAAAATATTTACTTGCATTTTTGCTAAATGATTAAGAAATATAGTAGCTTAATTAATAAAGATCAAACAGGAATTATAGTCAATAGCTTAACATATAATAATGTAAAAAGGGTAGTAAATATCTTAGATTTAACAAAAAGAATGAGCATGATATTACCCGTAATTAGCTTAGATAGTGAGTGAGCTTTGATTCTATAGATTGAAACAACTTTTTTTAAACTTTAGAAGCATTTGCATTTCCAGAACAGTTTATTGGAATATTAAAAGACCTGTATAGAGACTCCAAAGCATATGTTAAAATGGATCTTACATTTCTCAAGGATTCATTTTAAACAAAGGCAAACAACAATGGTATTCCTTGTCCCCTCTACTATTTGCATTAGTTATTGAACTCTTAGCTAATGGTATAAGAAGCAATGAAAAAATACGGATTTTCAATTAACAGAGATTGTCTATCTAAAATATAGTTTTGCAGATGATATTTCACTAACTATAATAGATTTAAATTATTCAGTCAAAAATAGATGACATTGAAAAGTTTTAAGAAGTATTGCTGCTGAAATGTAATAATAAAACTAAAACTTTAGTGTTAAATCAGGTACTAGATAGTAAGTTTAAAGATAAATATAAATATAATTGGGAAGGTAAAGAACCAAATTATTTAAGAATAAAAATCTATCAAGATGTGAGTAAAACTATTAATAATACTTTAAAAAAAATAATTGAAGAAATGTTACTTCTTATTAAAAATTGATTTTTTTTTACTTTTGAGAATAGGTTAATATTTATTTAAATGATTATATTACCCAAGATTATACATATATTGCATTCAATAGCTTTAATACCTGACAAAAAAAAACTTTTAAAGAAAATGGAAAAAAATGTTAACTTCATTTTTATGATATCCTAAAAAGCCGAGAATTGCTTATAGAAGTCATATAAGAATGTGGGAGTATGGTGGTATTTGCTTCCCGGATATAGAATCTTATTCTATTACTGCAAATTTTAACTCTATTATATTCTGGATAGTCTCAACTAACACTAGTCAATGGAAAACCATCCAAGAGCAGATTATACTAAATTCTTATGCGTTTATTAAATATGATAAATTAGAAATGTGTAACAATCCTTTAATGTCATTAACAACATTTACCTTAGAAGGAAATTAATTACAATTTTTAGACTCTGCATATATGAAATCAATTTTTAAAACCATTAATAAATATGTTTTTAAAACTCCATTTATATCAAAATGGAAATTTTTGTACTTTCCCATTGCACACACATTGAAACTTAAGGAAATTCAGAGCAATGTTAAAATTAATTTACTAAAATGGAATGTATTCATATTATGGTCTGATTGCTTCAAAAAAGGAAAATCTAAGTCCACAGAATATTTAATGAAAAAATATAAGTTGAATGAATTTGCTAACCAGTTAATATTATCCATCAGTAAATACATGAATTTGTTGATAATACGAGTGAAAAGGAACAGAATACTATTCACCTATTATATGAATATATGAATGCTATCACTGAAGATAGCTTGACCTACAAAGGAAGCTTGCCCACATTATATAAGTTAATTATTCTGGAACTCTTTAGACAGTAGTGGATTAAGTGACTCAATAGGTGGTAAGAATAAAAATGTGTATGTTAAATCAGTTAGTCAAACTTCTTTAAGTTTATACTGGAAAGTTTTTAGGTGGAAATATATACATAGACTGTTTGTTACTCCATATAAAATATCTAAGTTTAGTAAAATGACTTCTTCAGTTTGTTGGAGATGTAAATATGTAAAAGATGATTGGACACACATGTTTATGGATTGTGAAAAATTAAATGTATATTGGGAGGAGATAAGTATGTTTTTGCTGGGTTATAGCTTGATAAATGTTTTTTTAACTAGATTAATAATACTAATGAATGTTCCACTTCCTGTATCTGTAAAAGTCAAAGAGCAAAAAATGTTGTGGGCTCTCTTGGCAGTTACTAGAAAAGTTATTACAAAAAATTGGAACTCAAACTCAGTTCCTATGTTCAAAGAATTTTTAAATGTATCAGCAATACTATGTAAAACTGTAAAATAAGACTTTTAATGGTTGGGATAACCTTGAAATGTTGGTATTGAAATCCCAGGACTCTTAATGTGCTAATTGTATAACATTATCTTGATTACTCAATGTATTCCTATTATTATATAACAAAATATGATGTTGAATTTTTTCCTTTGTATGCATATATTGTAAATATGTTAAATTGTTAAAAATTTTCTTACAAAAAAAAAAAAACACAGCATGTACTGTAAGTAGCAAGACACACTACTGAAGTGGATAGCCTAGATTAGAAAGTAAAAAATGACATCAGAATGATGTGGGCATCTCATTACCTCAGACTAGCCATTGAAGCCAAAGACAACTACAAATCCTTCTTTAGTTATGTCAGAAAAATGAGAAATAACACTCAGTACTGCTCAGAGCTTATGTTAATGGTACTACCTACTCCAATCCAGTGGATATTGCCAATGTACTGGCAAATTAATTTAGTGCCAACTTCTCCCCAGAGACACCTATTCCAGGTTCACTTATCCCAGATGGAAACAAGGCACCAAACATCATGAAAAAACATGTATTGAAACAATTCTCTGCAAAATAAAGAGCACCTCATCCATGTGGCCTGACAACATAACCAGTTGCTTAATCAATGGTAATAAACAGGCATTGGTGAACTCTGTCCTCAACTTCTTTAACCTGAGCATAGCAACTGGCTTTATACCACAGGTGTGGTGCACAGCTGTTGTAATGCCACTTCACAAGTGTGGCCCCACAGCTGGCCCAGGAAATTACAGACCAGTCAGTCTAACAACTCTTATCTACAAAGCCATGAAATCCATCATTACTACTGTCTAAAAAGTTTCAGAACTTTGCATCAGAATTGTTATTTATAATTAGCTTATATGACCTGATTAATTATGATATCAAAACTCTTATTAGAGTCATCCCCCAGCTATATTTGGCTTTGTCAAGGGCAGATCTTGTCTGATGAATCTAATGAACATCTTTGAGAGAGTTACTCAGGGTGGGCTGTTCACATAGCATACCTTGACCTCAGCAAGGCATTCAGTAAGCAACCCCTAGATCCAGCATATAGAATAGATAACACACTGCTTCAAAATGAAAAAGTAGTGAGAGACCAGGGTACTTTGGTGAATAGCTCCCTCAAGTTTGTCTGTCATGTTGCAATGATGGTTAAGAAATCCTTTTCCCTTGCACAGCTCATATCAAAGGGTATTTTCTCTAGATCAAAATATGTCCTCACCTCCTTGTACTCCACACTGATTAGACCCATCATTTGAGTAGAAAGCCCTCTTTGGAATGTACCTTACTAAGCATATCAAGCAATTCAAAAGACTCCAGAGGTATTTACCCTAAAAGATCATGGGCTTAAAAGACTTGAGCTAAGAGTAGAGACAGGAGGCTTTTTCTCTATATTCAGTATCATACAGACTCCTTTGGGCCAATCCATACCTTGAATATAGGGCTACAAGGGATCCAGTAAACTATTAAATCTTATACCTCCAAATGTCAAACAGTTCAACTAATATAAAGCCAATGGTCGAAATCTATTTCAACAAATAAATAAGACAAAGGTGGAGGACTAGATTTGTCATACAGCGCCTATCCCTTCTCTGTAACAAATATCCTCTCCAAGTTAAGCAGTGTAATACTGTCTGCCTTTAAAAAGGAGCCGGATAACTGGATGGATATTCATAACTTCACTCCCAGTATAGCTTACCTGACCCTACTTGAACAGAGAGTCAAGGCAAGATGGTAATGGGCTCACAGCTTAGATGCTTTGTAAGTCCTATGATCCTAGATGAGTCATTGGGGTCAGTCCTGTGAGGAGGTGAGTGGGGGTGTGGTGATGCATAAAATAAATAGACTGGTTGATATACACTGCTAATGGTCAACATGCCCAGTACTTCTTTGACATTACAAATACTAACTTCTTTTTACAAATATTTAACCATCCTTCTAGGGCCCCCCGATAGCCTTAGTAATTTCCTAAGAAATATCATATCATAGTAGAATACTAGGCTATCAACCCAAGGGGGCTTTTTAAGCCTAGTCCTCCTACTCAATAAAATTTGGTATGTATTGGTTTTCAGGGATTCTGTGGGGTTATATATATTTGGACATGACTGACTGAGCATTTACAAGCTTCCTTTCTCTTACAGAAACACAAGCACCAGACCAATGGTATATTTATAGTTCCCCATCCACTAGTCCAAGTTTTACTTGAACATGTATAGGGATGAATTCTGCTTCACATGAATGGAAAGCCTGTTTATAAGCTTCCTCTCTCTAACTGAGACATAGGTGTCAGATCAGGGGTATATTTACATTTCCCATCCCCTGATCTAAGTTTTGGTTCAGTTAGTGCAGGAATGAACTCTGCTTCACTTGGATGGGAAGTCTGTCCCAGAGAAGGGGAAACATTTAAGACACATACCAGTCACTCCAGCATGTCCTATTTATGTTGTAGACAAGGTTTAAGTCCCTGGACTGGGTGTTTTTGATGCTGTTTGTTCAACAGATGTTTAACAGGTTCATTAGGGCTGGATTGGAGAATGCTTTGTGAGCCAGGCATAGATCGTCTCTCAGCAGCCTGTAGGAGATGGAAAATAAGGACAAGGCTTTGATGCAGTCTGCATGGGACTTGTTTTCCACACCATGTATTCTTTTTGTGTGGAATCACTGAGGAAACTTCACTTGTTACATATGCCTGGCCAGATACACGCAGAAAGGGGCTTTGCACTCAATGACTGGTCTTATAAGAGCAGAGTACAAGAGAACAGTGACATGTTTGGATCTAAATGCCATGTCCCTGCTTAAAAATTTTGAAACATGGAATGATTTCCTCACTGTAGTAGACACAGGGTGGTCAAATACCAAATAATTGTATGCATGAGATCCAAAATCCTTGACTACAAACTCGAGTCTACTGTTGGGGGCACTGTCAATGTATTAGTTTACAGGGGTGGCCATCTTTCCAAAACATACTATGATGCACTTTTTAGCACTGAGTTTTAGACCATGACTCTGGTACCATTTACTAGCCTTCCAGGTCCTCTTGGAAGATATTTGTATCTTGGAGGGATTCACTGACTGTACCCAATTTTCAGTTCTCTGAAAACTTTGTCAACTAGAGGCCCTTGACTTTAACCTTGACCTCAGAGAAGCATATATGAAACAGGAGTGGTTTTAACACTGAGTCCTGATGTACTCCAGTAGTAACTGGCATTTTTGTGAAGGAGGACTCCCCTATTCCAACTTCTTGAGTCCTGTCTGAAAGCCAGCTGGCTATCCAGCAGGTGATATAGGGTTTTTTTCCTAGTTTAGTGAGCTTTTATACAACGATATGGTGGGGTATTGTATCAAATGCCTTGGCCAGGTCGAGGTAGGCAGTGTGCACCATTTTGCCCTCATCTATTGCTTTGGTGACCTTCTAAAAGAAGTACACCAGGCTGAGTAAGCAAAACTTGCTAATGACAAACACGAACTGATTTGAGTCCAGTGTGTGTAGGTTCCCTATGCCATCATTTAGGGTATCCATGATTATTCTATCCATAGCTTTGCATATCTGACTAGTGAGGGGTATGGATCAGTAATTATCAGGGACAGTGGATGGCATGCTCTTGTACAGTGGGATAACTGTTGCAGTCCTCCATTCATTTGGTATGAAGCCATTTAGAGGCTGTAGGTAGTGTTTCTAGTGGTCCTGATAGTTCATGTTTCATAAGGAAGCATCATGGAATATTATCAGGACTCACTGATGCAATATTCCTGGTCTTGCTCTCTAGTGTTAGTTGTGAAAATTACAAATATGGGTATTTCCTGAGCGGGCATCTGGTTGGGAGAGGGGGGTGAAATCGGAACTAAATTTGTTAGCCAGGAGGTGTGCTGTATTATTCAGCTCCATAGTGGAGGTGCCATTTACAAATAATTCAGTACATTGCTGTGTATTGCCTTTAAGATTACAGATACAACTGAAGAAAGCTATTGTCCTTTACCTGGGATGTTAATTTTACCTAAAATTTGACTTTGGTGGACTTTTTTATCCACCTGAGTTGCTTGTTTTGATGGATGAGGGATTTTTTTTACCTTGCTAAACATTACACCTCCTAATTTTGCCATGAAATTTTTCCTTTTGTTATACAACCTTTTAATGCTGGGATACCACCTGGGCAACTTGTTTTTTGAGTTGATACTGTGATTAATCCGGTTAGGTATAGCTGTCTCTGTGCAGTTGTTAATATAATTATGCAGGCATTCTGTGAACAGTTCCTCTTAGTCAGGGATGTTCTCAGGGTTTGGAGGCCTTAAAAATGTTTCTATGGTGTCACTCTGTAGTAGGACGTTTGTCCTAGAATAATTCCTAAAAGCTCCAGGAGTAGCTGGTTTCCCTGGTTTTACCTTTGCCTTAAAACAGGCAGCTTTATTACCTGACCTGACTATTGAGGAGACTACACTAGGGGGGGTGCAACATTATGCTATGTTTGTGAGGACCAGGTCAGGGAGGTATGCAGACCTAGTAGGTGTACAGACTAATTGGTCCAAGGTGTTTGCATTTACAAAGTCCAGAAATATCTGAGCCTGCATGTTAGGAGTCATATATGATTCCCAGTTTATATTGGCTTAGTTAAAGTCACCAATGAGTATGGCATTATTTTGAATGGGGGTGTCTGCACTGCACTTCAAGTGTATATTATGGTTTTCATGGGTCACAAAGAGGAATCTATAGCTTGCAAGTATAAAGTGTGACACTTTGTCTAAGGTAATTTGGACATGGAGAAGCTCAAGTGCATCATACTGATGGAGCAGCCTTGAGGTGTGTTTGTTTTAAATGTAAATAGATACACTTCCACCTTTTGTCCCTTCCTGTGCAGTAGTTTGTCTAAAGGTGTGGAAAGCATTGTAGCCCTACACCTCTGGGGTGCTGTCTGCAGCTCTAAGCCATATCTGAGTAACTGTACAGATGTTTACATTTTCCAGGGTGAGGGGAAGTTGCAGTGAGTAGAGTTTCTTGTTTAGACTCCTGCAGTGAGTACCTTCAGATTTTCCTGGACTGGTTTAGCTATTTCAGCAAGTTCTTCAGGGTGGCAATACTTAAAAAAGCAGTTTAGGGATGGATAAGGTTATAACCAATATTCAAAATTTCAGAGGGGACAGGTGCAGACCACCCTGGCAAAGCAACATTCTGTTGGCCATATCTTCACAGGCTGACAAATATTGTACCCCCTTTGAATGACACCATACTCTAAGCCAACTGTTAAGTCTATTTTCTGTTCATATTATGACATCATCCATGGAGAAGGTGGAATGGTGCTCAGTGCTAGGGCTCATATTGGCCTTGGACACATACTCCACAAGCTCTATCTTGTCTCTGTTTATTTAGCTCAGAGAGGTATGTTTCAGGTTGTTAATGCCCACATGGACTATGAATAAGTCATACTGGTACTTGTGGTTCAACAACCTAAGTGCTTGTGTGATCTGACGGATCCTGGCCCCTGACATATAGCTGACTTGGCTGTCTCCTTATTCAGCCTAATGAATGGGCAAATGTGTGCCTCACAATGGAGTCTCCTATAACCAACATATTAGGTTGTGTGGTGGTGCACCTTATGGGATTTGAAGCTGAGACACCGTAAGATGTGGCTGTATGTGTCATGCTGGGTGTTGATTTTGTTGAATGTTCTTCAGGTTCCTGAGGATACTTCTTGTTTGTTCAATGCCTGGCAGATCTTCATGGTTTAGGGAGATTACATTTAAGTGCCTCAACATATATGTTTCTATGTGTCTCGTCTATACTATGTGAGGTGGCTGTAGTGTGTGTGTCTGTTACTGATAACCTGTTTGTTATTATAAGTGCTCATATATGAGAGCCTTTCCTTCAGTGACATTATGTAACTACATCTCTTACATACTATATCAGTTTGTTTAAGATTAAGTGGTTGTCCATAAACATGAGACAACTGCTACATTGCCTCAGGAAGTCCATATCTATCAGGTTGGCTGCATAAATAACAGGGAAGTCCATTACTATGGATATTTATTTTGTGTTTTATATGCCTGAGAAGATAGCACAGTTACGTATTTCATTATAAGGAGATGGTACAAGAGGGATTTAAAGCTGGCTAGCTTGGTTGCCGAAAGAGTACCTACTGCAATCAGGATTATTGAAGACCAAACTTTTGTGGGAGGGTTGTTTCTCCACGCACAAACTAGTTGTGTAACTAAATGCTGTGGAAATTTCAGGGGTAGTTTTATATAGAGCATTTCAATTCACTGTGCCTGCATTTATATACAAGGTACTGCTAACCATTCCTGCATGATTAGCAGCTTTGTGCAAATGTGCCAGATTAACAGAGGCAAAGAAAACTGCTGTCAGAAAACCGTTAGATGGTTTATGACAGAAATCACTTTCTGCCATTTCTTGCATACCTCCATGTGTCATTCCCCTCTTGTTAGAGCAAATCATAAATCGGTGACTTTTTCCTTTAAAACTGGTGATACGTCTGTGTTTAAGGACTTCTCAAAAGCAAACTTTCTTGAGTTACTTGCTGAAATAAATAAATAAATAACATTTTAACCCTACTGTGATAGATCCTATTGTTAAAATTACTACATATGTCTCTGACTCCCACTCCCACTTAAACAGTTGTATTCAAAAAGCAGTCCCTATTCATACCAATGATAACAAGAAATTTAAAAATAAACTAATGCTGAAATAGAAACGAAAGAACCCAGGACAAGGAGACAAATTCTAAATGAGTTGATAAATACAGGTCACAGACCACAAGGAAATAGCGTAGTGTCAATTTAATAACCGCTTTCGTCGAAAGACTTCTTCAGAATACAAAAAAGAAAAAAACACTCCATTTAAATAATACAGCAATAATCAATTAACCAATGATAAAAATACATTAATTAAAAAAATCCAAATTTAAAGTGCTAGTGCAAGTCAAATAAACAGAGTTGAAGTAATGCTTTTGTCAATACATAATTTACTGTTCCTTAGAAAACATTTGATATTAACTGTCTCGTTGAGACCAGGAGGTTGATCAGATTTTAACCTGATCTGCCATAATGCTTCCCTCTGTTCGACAAAATTCCTGAAATCACCCCCCCTCAAATCTGATTTACAAACCTCAACAACAGTAAATAAATTTTTTTTAAAATTCACACACACAACTGAATGTCTATATAGGGCATTCGATGCATCATGGGTCTTGATGCTATAAATGTGTTCTCGAATACGTGTTTTCAAACACCTTGTTGTCATACCAACGTAAAACGCTGGACATGAACAACATAACCCAATGTAAACAACACCCTTCGAACAACAGTTGACATATTCGGGTACTTGAAATGTCCTATCAATAGATTCAATAACAATTAATTGTCCTACAGACAAAAACCTGCACATGTTACAATTATAACAAGGAAATACACCCTTGTTACTAATACGGGTATTAGCTGTTGAAGTATGAATTCCTTCTAATGCTCTTTTAATATTATAAGAATTTCTAAAAACAAAATTGGGTTTCTCTCCAAGAACTCTATAAATATCAGCATTCCCTTGGATGATTTTCCAATTGTTGACAATCAGGTTTTTTATAGCCTGCCCATCAATACTCATTCCCAAGGAGCAAATGGGTCCATCTAAACCTTGGTTGATAGATGTTTTAGCAGTTAATACAATGGAATGCTTTTGCCCGTTGTACTCCAGTAATGCTGGATAATGAGTATCTCTACGACCAAGTACGTAAGTAATAATATCGTCTAACATAGAACAAGGATACCCCCTATTAATAAACAATTTTTTAATAAGGGCTATTTCATCCATCAAATCACACTTGGACGAGGTCAATCGGCAAGCCCTAATAAATTGGCCCTTAGGAATGTTTTTAATGGTGTGTTTTTGATGAGCACTGTCAAAATGAAGATAACTGTTGGTAAATGTATCTTTACGATAAATTTTGCTATTAAATCTACATTCCTTGTTGTCCCACCTAAGGGCAACATCTAAAAAATGAACAGATAACCCTGAACTTCCAAGGGTAAATTTCAAAAAATCAACCTGTTGATTAATCTTGGTTAGGAAATCGTCAATAACTGCTTGATTACCTTCAATGACAAAAAACAAGTCATCCACAAATCGAAAATATAATAGTAAATGAAAACTACTCCTCAATGAGTCAAGAAAGGAATCCTCCCACCATGACATAACCAAATTGGCATAAGAGGGAGCTGCAGAGGAACCCATCGCAACACCCCTCTTTTGTCTATAGTAGGAGTTCCCAAACAAAAAGAAATTATGATGTAACAAAATTTTGTTACATCATAATTTCTTTTTGTTTGGGAACTCCTACTATAGACAAAAGAGGGGTGTTGCGATGGGTTCCTCTGCAGCTCCCTCTTATGCCCTTATTAAAAAATTGTTTATTAATAGGGGGTATCCTTGTTCTATGTTAGACGATATTATTACTTACGTACTTGGTCGTAGAGATACTCATTATCCAGCATTACTGGAGTACAACGGGCAAAAGCATTCCATTGTATTAACTGCTAAAACATCTATCAACCAAGGTTTAGATGGACCCATTTGCTCCTTGGGAATGAGTATTGATGGGCAGGCTATAAAAAACCTGATTGTCAACAATTGGAAAATCATCCAAGGGAATGCTGATATTTATAGAGTTCTTGGAGAGAAACCCAATTTTGTTTTTAGAAATTCTTATAATATTAAAAGAGCATTAGAAGGAATTCATACTTCAACAGCTAATACCCGTATTAGTAACAAGGGTGTATTTCCTTGTTATAATTGTAACATGTGCAGGTTTTTGTCTGTAGGACAATTAATTGTTATTGAATCTATTGATAGGACATTTCAAGCACCGAATATGTCAACTGTTGTCCGAAGGGTGTTGTTTACATTGGGTTATGTTGTTCATGTCCAGCGTTTTACGTTGGTATGACAACAAGGTGTTTGAAAACACGTATTCGAGAACACATTTATAGCATCAAGACCCATGATGCATCGAATGCCCTATATAGACATTCAGTTGTGTGTGTGAATTTTAAAAAAAATTTATTTACTGTTGTTGAGGTTTGTAAATCAGATTTGAGGGGGGGTGATTTCAGGAATTTTGTCGAACAGAGGGAAGCATTATGGCAGATCAGGTTAAAATCTGATCAACCTCCTGGTCTCAACGAGACAGTTAATATCAAATGTTTTCTAAGGAACAGTAAATTATGTATTGACAAAAGCATTACTTCAACTCTGTTTATTTGACTTGCACTAGCACTTTAAATTTGGATTTTTTTAATTAATGTATTTTTATCATTGGTTAATTGATTATTGTTGTATTATTTAAGTGGAGTGTTTTTTTCTTTTTTGTATTCTGAAGAAGTCTTTCGACGAAAGCGGTTATTAAATTGACACTACGCTATTTCCTTGTGGTCTGTGACCTGTATTTATCAACTCATTTAGAATTTGTCTCCTTGTCCTGGGTTCTTTCTGCAATTTTTGGTCTTGATTTACTGGTGGTGTTTCGTTTGGAATTTTGTTGCTTTGTTATCCAGACCATGGCTGAGGAGACTGATGAACCATTATTGAATTTAAGTATTCACCCCACTCCCGGTAGTGACTCTAGTTCCAACCTTAACAATTTACTTGTTTCTACTTTACTTGATATACAGACTTCCTTAAAGTTTTTGGTGTCAAAAGCCAGTATTACACCATCAGCTGCGGCGAATGCCTGTAGTCCTAGCGGTTCCTTTAAGGAACTGGACACCGTCATTGAAGTGGAGGAGGACCCCACCCGAAGTAACAGCAAAATGCTTAGACGCCAAGTTCCGGATGAAGTTTCCGTTGTTAAACCTCTTTTGGAAGGGACGAACAATCCTTTTGGTGAGAATTCATCTTTTTCCCTTTTCGACGAGGACTTGAGACAAAAACAAGACTTACTGACAAGATTGCTGAAAAGGCATCGTTCCTTGTCTATTGAAAATCACTATTTTGAACGCTGTATCGAACTACGGGTTATGCCCAAGGGACTCCGGTTTTTCAAATGTCCGAACGGGGTGAAGATAGGCGACCCCATGTTCGGCACACTTGTTTCCTTCTTTAACGATGCAGGTATGGCATTTTTGAAGCTTTTAATTGATAACAACTTTGCCAAAATGGTTGTGTTGCACGATGAAATTTGTGAGTTGGAAAAAGTTATCAAAAGAGTGGGTAATGAACGTGTTCAAAGAGAATTTTTTAACAATTTGTTTGACGAAGTTGACAAGCATTCCTTGGAAATAACTAATAGGAAGCATACAAAACTTGAGCGGGACATTTGTTCATATAAATCTAACTCTGCTTATAATTTCTTTGTTCCCGGTAATAAAGAACCGCATTCTAGAACGGCTGGTTCATTTTCTGGCAACAAGCATTTTTACAGTTCTGTTGCAGCTAAAAACAGCAAGGGTTCATTTACAGAACCCGGTATTACTCATCGAAACAAGCCCCCTTTGCCGGGTTTTGACAGTGGTTTAAATACCGGGCATTCTAATGACCGGGGTAAACATAGTAGTGGGGCTGCTGTGAACATTACTGGTAACATACTTGACGTTGAGACCGATACAGTTAACACGACTGATTTGAATGTTAACTCCGCCAAAGGTTTGACAAGCAACATTGTCACTGACTCGTCAAATTCAGACAGTTCGGCTTTTTTAGGGAAAAGGATTCCACAAGTGAGAAAGACAATGCTCACCAGGAGCCGGACTTTTCTGGGCTCCAACTCCTCGGAGGAGGAGATTTGAGATATGAACAAGGAAATTTTGATATTATCAACTTAACTGACTTTACCTTTAGTAATTTTGAGTATGATGTGCTTAGACGTGGTTTAAACTTTGTTCCCACAGTAAGGGCTGACTATGGTAAAACTGTTTTGGACATAAAAAAATTTGTGAGGAAATTAAACCTCACTTATATTTTGAATGATGTTCCAGAAGTTAGAAATACCTTAAAAAAAACCTTCTGTCTATAACCCTCCTTTGATACATACCATCAAAATCTTTGAGCAAACTTGTTTGAATGAGCTTGATAAGGTTTTTGAAAGTTATCCTAGGTTTAATCATAACTTGAATTTTAATGAGAGAAAAGCCTTTAATGAATTACGTAATAAAAATAATTGTTTACGTTTTATGAAAAGTGACAAGGGAGGGAATATTGTGATAATGACACAAGAACAATATTTTAAGGAAATGTCAGCCCTATTGAACAATCAGGATGAATATGAAATTATCACCCTCTCTGAAATAAAGAAAAAAGAGAGATTTATACATTCTATTTTGTATGATGCTCTCATGAACAACGAGATTGATCTGGACGTCTATGAATTTTGTGTTATTAGTAAACCAAGGGTGGGGGTTCTTTTTGGAATCCCTAAAACACATAAAAGCATTACTAAACCTCCCTTTAGGCCTATCGTGTCTTCCCCCCATTCTGTTACTGAGGGGATCTCATTGATTTTGGATGCCACTTTAGGACCCTTGGTGTCCCAACAAGTATCCTATATTAAGGATTCATGGCATTTTTTAAACAGGTTTAATGATTTTGTTAACAACAGCATTTTTGACCCAAAAAAACACATTTTGTTCACCATTGATGTGGTTTCTTTGTTTACTTGTGTACCTCATGATGAGGGTATTGATGCTGTACGCACGTTATTAAGTAAACAGGGTAAATTCAGTAGTGGTCAAGTTTCTACAATTTGTAGGTTTCTTGATATTTTGTTACATCATAATTTCTTTTTGTTTGGGAACTCCTACTATAGACAAAAGAGGGGTGTTGCAATGGGTTCCTCTGCAGCTCCCTCTTATGCCAATTTGGTTATGTCATGGTGGGAGGATTCCTTTCTTGACTCATTGAGGAGTAGTTTTCATTTACTATTATATTTTCGATTTGTGGATGACTTGTTTTTTGTCATTGAAGGTAATCAAGCAGTTATTGACGATTTCCTAACCAAGATTAATCAACAGGTTGATTTTTTGAAATTTACCCTTGGAAGTTCAGGGTTATCTGTTCATTTTTTAGATGTTGCCCTTAGGTGGGACAACAAGGAATGTAGATTTAATAGCAAAATTTATCGTAAAGATACATTTACCAACAGTTATCTTCATTTTGACAGTGCTCATCAAAAACACACCATTAAAAACATTCCTAAGGGCCAATTTATTAGGGTTTTCCGATTGACCTCGTCCAAGTGTGATTTGATGGATGAAATAGCCCTTATTAAAAAATTGTTTATTAATAGGGGGTATCCTTGTTCTATGTTAGACGATATTATTACTTACGTACTTGGTCGTAGAGATACTCATTATCCAGCATTACTGGAGTACAACGGGCAAAAGCATTCCGTTGTATTAACTGCTAAAACATCTATCAACCAAGGTTTAGATGGACCCATTTGCTCCTTGGGAATGAGTATTGATGGGCAGGCTATAAAACCTGATTGTCAACAATTGGAAAATCATCCAAGGAATGCTGATATTTATAGAGTTCTTGGAGAGAAACCCAATTTTGTTTTAGAAATTCTTACAATATTAAAAGAGCATTAGAAGGAATTCATACTTCAACAGCTAATACCCGTATTAGTAACAAGGGTGTATTTCCTTGTTATAATTGTAACATGTGCAGGTTTTTGTCTGTAGGACAATTAATTGTTATTGAATCTATTGATAGGACATTTCAAGTACCCGAAAATGTCAACTGTTGTTCGAAGGGTGTTGTTTACATTGGGTTATGTTGTTCATGTCCAGCGTTTTACGTTGGTATGACAACAAGGTGTTTGAAAACACGTATTCGAGAACACATTTATAGCATCAAGACCCATGATGCATCGAATGCCCTATATAGACATTCAGTTGTGTGTGTGAATTTTAAAAAAATTTTATTTACTGTTGTTGAGGTTTGTAAATCAGATTTGAGGGGGGGTGATTTCAGGAATTTTGTCGAACAGAGGGAAGCATTATGGCAGATCAGGTTAAAATCTGATCAACCTCCTGGTCTCAACGAGACAGTTAATATCAAATGTTTTCTAAGGAACAGTAAATTATGTATTGACAAAAGCATTACTTCAACTCTGTTTATTTGACTTGCACTAGCACTTTAAATTTGGATTTTTTTAATTAATGTATTTTTATCATTGGTTAATTGATTATTGTTGTATTATTTAAGTGGAGTGTTTTTTTCTTTTTTGTATTCTGAAGAAGTCTTTCGACGAAAGCGGTTATTAAATTGACACTACGCTATTTCCTTGTGGTCTGTGACCTGTATTTATCAACTCATTTAGAATTTGTCTCCTTGTCCTGGGTTCTTTCGTTGCAATTTTTGGTCTTGATTTACTGGTGGTGTTTCGTTTGGAATTTTGTTGCTTTGTTATCCAGACCATGGCTGAGGAGACTGATGAACCATTATTGAATTTAAGTATTCACCCCACTCCCGGTAGTGACTCTAGTTCCAACTTTAACAATTTACTTGTTTCTACTTTACTTGATATACAGACTTCCTTAAAGTTTTTGGTGTCAAAAGCCAGTATTACACCATCAGCTGCGGCGAATGCCTGTAGTCCTAGCGGTTCCTTTAAGGAACTGGACACCGTAATTGAAGTGGAGGAGGACCCCACCCGAAGTAACAGCAAAATGCTTAGACGCCAAGTTCCGGATGAAGTTTCCGTTGTTAAACCTCTTTTGGAAGGGACGAACAATCCTTTTGGTGAGAATTCATCTTTTTCCCTTTTCGACGAGGACTTGAGACAAAAACAAGACTTACTGACAAGATTGCTGAAAAGGCATCGTTCCTTGTCTATTGAAAATCACTATTTTGAACGCTGTATCGAACTACGGGTTATGCCCAAGGGACTCCGGTTTTTCAAATGTCCGAACGGGGTGAAGATAGGCGATCCCATGTTCAGCACACTTGTTTCCTTCTTTAACGATGCAGGTATGGCATTTTTGAAGCTTTTAATTGATAACAACTTTGCCAAAATGGTTGTGTTGCACGATGAAATTTGTGAGTTGGAAAAAGTTATCAAAAGAGTGGGTAATGAACGTGTTCAAAGAGAATTTTTTAACAATTTGTTTGATGAAGTTGACAAGCATTCCTTGGAAATAACTAATAGGAAGCATACAAAACTTGAGCGGGACATTTGTTCATATAAATCTAACTCTGCTTATAATTTCTTTGTTCCCGGTAATAAAGAACCGCATTCTAGAACGGCTGGTTCATTTTCTGGCAACAAGCATTTTTACAGTTCTGTTGCAGCTAAAAACAGCAAGGGTTCATTTACAGAACCCGGTATTACTCATCGAAACAAGCCCCCTTTGCCGGGTTTTGACAGTGGTTTAAATACCGGGCATTCTAATGACCGGGGAAAACATAGTAGTGGGGCTGCTGTGAACATTACTGGTAACATACTTGACGTTGAGACCGATACAGTTAACACGACTGATTTGAATGTTAACTCCGCCAAAGGTTTGACAAGCAACATTGTCACTGACTCGTCAAATTCAGACAGTTCGGCTTTTTTAGGGAAAAGGATTCCACAAGTGAGAAAGACAATGCTCACCAGGAGCCGGACTTTTCTGGGCTCCAACTCCTCAGAGGAGGAGATTTGAGATACGAACAAGGAAATTTTGATATTATCAACTTAACTGACTTTACCTTTAGTAATTTTGAGTATGATGTGCTTAGACGTGGTTTAAACTTTGTTCCCACAGTAAGGGCTGACTATGGTAAAACTGTTTTGGACATAAAAAAATTTGTGAGGAAATTAAACCTCACTTATATTTTGAATGACGTTCCAGAAGTTAGAAATACCTTAAAAAAACGTTCTGTCTATAACCCTCCTTTGATACATACCATCAAAATCTTTGAGCAAACTTGTTTGAATGAGCTTGATAAGGTTTTTGAAAGTTATCCTAGGTTTAATCATAACTTGAATTTTAACGAGAGAAAAGCCTTTAATGAATTACGTAATAAAAATAATTGTTTACGTTTTATGAAAAGTGACAAGGGAGGGAATATTGTGATAATGACACAAGAACAATATTTTAAGGAAATGTCAGCCCTATTGAACAATCAGGAGGAATATGAAATTATCACCCTCTCCGAAATAAAGAAAAAAGAGAGATTTATACATTCTATTTTGTATGACGCTCTCATGAACAACGAGATTGATCTGGACGTCTATGAATTTTGTGTTATTAGTAAACCAAGGGTGGGGGTTCTTTTTGGAATCCCTAAAACACATAAAAGCATTACTAAACCTCCCTTTAGGCCTATCGTGTCTTCCCCCCATTCTGTTACTGAGGGGATCTCATTGATTTTGGATGCCACTTTAGGACCCTTGGTGTCCCAACAAGTATCCTATATTAAGGATTCATGGCATTTTTTAAACAGGTTTAATGATTTTGTTAACAACAGCATTTTTGACCCAAAAAAACACATTTTGTTCACCATTGATGTGGTTTCTTTGTTTACTTGTATACCTCATGATGAGGGTATTGATGCTGTACGCACGTTATTAAGTAAACAGGGTAAATTCAGTAGTGGTCAAGTTTCTACAATTTGTAGGTTTCTTGATATTTTGTTACATCATAATTTCTTTTTGTTTGGGAACTCCTACTATAGACAAAAGAGGGGTGTTGCGATGGGTTCCTCTGCAGCTCCCTCTTATGCCAATTTGGTTATGTCATGGTGGGAGGATTCCTTTCTTGACTCATTGAGGAGTAGTTTTCATTTACTATTATATTTTCGATTTGTGGATGACTTGTTTTTTGTCATTGAAGGTAATCAAGCAGTTATTGACGATTTCCTAACCAAGATTAATCAACAGGTTGATTTTTTGAAATTTACCCTTGGAAGTTCAGGGTTATCTGTTCATTTTTTAGATGTTGCCCTTAGGTGGGACAACAAGGAATGTAGATTTAATAGCAAAATTTATCGTAAAGATACATTTACCAACAGTTATCTTCATTTTGACAGTGCTCATCAAAAACACACCATTAAAAACATTCCTAAGGGCCAATTTATTAGGGTTTTCCGATTGACCTCGTCCAAGTGTGATTTGATGGATGAAATAGCCCTTATTAAAAAATTGTTTATTAATAGGGGGTATCCTTGTTCTATGTTAGACGATATTATTACTTACGTACTTGGTCGTAGAGATACTCATTATCCAGCATTACTGGAGTACAACGGGCAAAAGCATTCCGTTGTATTAACTGCTAAAACATCTATCAACCAAGGTTTAGATGGACCCATTTGCTCCTTGGGAATGAGTATTGATGGGCAGGCTATAAAAAACCTGATTGTCAACAATTGGAAAATCATCCAAGGGAATGCTGATATTTATAGAGTTCTTGGAGAGAAACCCAATTTTGTTTTTAGAAATTCTTATAATATTAAAAGAGCATTAGAAGGAATTCATACTTCAACAGCTAATACCCGTATTAGTAACAAGGGTGTATTTCCTTGTTATAATTGTAACATGTGCAGGTTTTTGTCTGTAGGACAATTAATTGTTATTGAATCTATTGATAGGACATTTCAAGTACCCGAATATGTCAACTGTTGTTCGAAGGGTGTTGTTTACATTGGGTTATGTTGTTCATGTCCAGCGTTTTACGTTGGTATGACAACAAGGTGTTTGAAAACACGTATTCGAGAACACATTTATAGCATCAAGACCCATGATGCATCGAATGCCCTATATAGACATTCAGTTGTGTGTGTGAATTTTAAAAAAATTTTATTTACTGTTGTTGAGGTTTTTAAATCAGATTTGAGGGGGGGTGATTTCAGGAATTTTGTCGAACAGAGGGAAGCATTATGGCAGATCAGGTTAAAATCTGATCAACCTCCTGGTCTCAACGAGACAGTTAATATCAAATGTTTTCTAAGGAACAGTAAATTATGTATTGACAAAAGCATTACTTCAACTCTGTTTATTTGACTTGCACTAGCACTTTAAATTTGGATTTTTTTAATTAATGTATTTTTATCATTGGTTAATTGATTATTGTTGTATTATTTAAGTGGAGTGTTTTTTTCTTTTTTGTATTCTGAAGAAGTCTTTCGACGAAAGCGGTTATTAAATTGACACTACGCTATTTCCTTGTGGTCTGTGACCTGTATTTATCAACTCATTTAGAATTTGTCTCCTTGTCCTGGGTTCTTTCGTTGCAATTTTTGGTCTTGATTTACTGGTGGTGTTTCGTTTGGAATTTTCATGCTGAAATAGCCATATAAATACATTATATAACAAGGTAAAGAAATTACATAGTGCTAATAAGAGGTCTTGTTTTACTCGCATTAAGATTATACTTAAGAAAACTAGTAAAAACCATAATGGACTCATTAGGGAGCTTAAAACAGAGTATGAATTTAAAGGAGCCACTGAAATCAAATCTTTTCTTAATTATATCAGAAAATTAAGAAGTAACCCCCATTAATGTTTGGAGCTAATCCACAATAATATCTCGCTAATCCACAATAGTATCGCCCACTCTGACTCAAATATCTAATAGCTAATATCCTATCTAACAAATTTAGTGACTTTACTTACATCTTTTTTTCAGCCAGAATCAGATAAGATTTACTTGTAGATACCTGAAACAGTTGAGTAGCCAGTGGTTAACTGGACAGATCCATAGGTGACTGATTACATCTCCCAGATTATACCCACTATGTGGGATGGACATTTGAGATGATCTGTGTGATGTGGATTTGATGTGAATTTGCCTAGTCAAGTAATTTTCTTGGACCTTTCCATAGAGGGAAGGGGAGTAACACGGAAATCCTACTTTAAGTAAGTTTGAATCTCTTTTGGAAAGTGAGACTACAAAATATCATGCCTGATTCATATATCTGGATCTGATACATTTTGTTCTGCTATTTAATCATAAGAAGTAGAGCATATTTGAAAGTCAGGGGAAGGTTGTTCTCTTAGCATAGCGGCCAAACTTCAGAAAATGTTTTCTTTTCATAGATTAGTGGTCTCACTGATAAAGTCATTGCAAAGTCTTGCGTGACAGTCCATCAGGTAGAACATTTTCTATTTTTTAACTCTACTAAATGTGTATTCCTTGTCAGCAGAGCTGAGGTGCTTAAATATTATCTGTCTGGGGTGGTTGACCAAAGAGAATGGTAGTCTCAGTCGCCTCTGGGCACTCTGTTTTATTAATCTACAGAAGATTTAAAGCTTTTGGTAAGTTTTCCTCTAAGAAGACCACATCATTTTGACATTTAACATAATTGTTAAGACCTATAAAGCAAAAATTTACTACCAACCAAAGATTGTTTGATCACTGTCTGTTCTCCATGTCTTTCATTTTAGTGAAAACATATTTAATTGATGTTGATGCAGTTGCCTGATAACAGAAGATTTATTTTGATTTGTATTTCATTTTTTACCACTGTTTTCCCTGTCTGTAGGAAGAAAGGCCTAACTTGTAGACAAGAAGATATACTTGTATTTATATTTTGTTGTTTTACCTCTAATTTTCGCTGTTTGTTGTTAGAAAGGGATACGTTTTAGACAAACTCTAGCAATCTCTAGGGACCTCATCAGCTATAAATTAAAAAAGACTGCAGAGAGGGCAATCCAGAGCTTATCTGAGACAACCCTGTGTTGGGTTGTGATTTATTCATCTTTACTGTTAAAAAGAGATGTGACTGCAAGCGTTAGTGGACAGAAGCTACTGTGCGCATTTGCGTGCGATGTTAAAGAATTCAACTTTAGTGCAACTTTCACAACTGGTACAGTCAGAGCAATAACTTTATTCTACTTAATTTAATATTTAGTCGTATATTTGTGTGTTTTTTCTTACAGAAGTTTATTTAAAATCTCTTTGAATTTTGTGGTAACTAATTTTCATTATCCTTTTCTTCTAGAATTCTTTATTTATTTGCAGCTGAAAATGGATTCCTTAAATGAGTACGCCATTAATGATTTTCTAAAGTGCAAGTATCTTGTACAGTGTAATAAATGGTATGTATATTTAAAGGTTGCACCTGATAACACTGATGATCTGTGTTCCTCATGTCAAAAATTGAATGATTTGCTTATCATTATTTGTAGTAAATCTAGACTTATTGATGACGACTGCACTTGTGGTGACACAGCTTGGAGAACTGTTGTTACATGTATCAATGACTGGACTGTTGGGATAAGTAATGTTAGACAAGCAGCAAATAGAACACATTTAGGAAAGGAAGTGTCTATTGTCTGTAAAGATCACTTAACCCATGTGGTGTAAGACTGAAAACTTTGTAATTCTGAATACAAGTATTCAGCAGTCTGAGGATTCAGAGCATATAAAAGAAAGTAAAAAAGAAAGAAAGGATGAAATTCACAACAAAAAACAAGGAAGAAAATGAAACTGATTAATGTCTATAAAGCGAACAGAATACATGCTAAAAAGGACACTGCTTTGCTATGTAACACACAGATTACAACGAATTATAAATTTTTTTTGTCATAAAAAATTCAGTCTAGAGAAAAAACATATTTTTTCCAAAACAGAATGTAGTGAAAAAAGAGGTAAGGCATACTTAGAAAGGAAGGAATTGAAATGAACATGGAAGGACTAAAGAGCATTACTGCGAGAAAAAAAGTGGAGAAAGACAGTAGTTGACAATGTGGCTCAAGCTGAGGATGTACAAAACCAGCTGGATTAGAACTGTATGCCTGAAAATGTAATATGCAATGAAAACAGTGGGATTAATAAGACTAATGGTGATGAAGATAACCTTTGTAACAGCTATCACTGAATTCGAAGTTGAAGATTCTTCAGATCTGATTAGAAAAGATATTTTTGTTCTTGGAGATTCAGTTATTAGAGGAACTGATACTTACATTTGCAGAGAAGATAATGAACATCAAATGGAGTTATGCTTTCCAGGAGCAAAAATAGAGGATACGAGAAAGGCCTTAGAACACCTTAATGTTAGGTAGTATGGATCCGTTTTTATTCATATTGGTACAAATGATCTCATCCTCAAGGACTCTCTGAATGTTAGTACAAACTTACAGCCCTCTTATATAGCATAGCATGTATAGGTATTATAACATATTTTTCACAAATCCGATATAGAAAGGAGAGTCAGGTCACTGTGAACAAAAAGATTTTTTAGGTGAATAACTACCTGAAAAAAATTTACAGTTTTAAAAAATGGAAATATAGACAGCATCCAGGCTGAATTTTGAGCACCTGTGTTTAGACAGGATGGTGTGCACTTGTCAAGATCAGGGAAGAAAATTTTTGCAGCAGATATTTTGAAATATTTGACAAACACAAGGCAGGATTTTTGCCAGATCAAAAATTTCACAGTTCACAGATAACATCTGATGCAACTCTGATAGTTGTTAATACTAGGAGCATTAATAATGTATTTTTTAACTGGAAATTTTACTACGTTCTTTCAAGATTGATGTTGCTATTGTAACAGGCATTCTAAAAAAAAAAATCAGGTGTAGGTGTTATGATAGAGATTAAAGATGGTTATGACACCTGTGATTACTGCATGCTCAGTGATAACACAAATAGTGTAGATTGTGCAATGGTGACAATAAAGACAACCCTGAAACATATAACAATTGTTGGGTATGTAGACTATCAAAGTGAAGTCCTGATAACCTAGAGGAATTCATACATTTCTTGTATGAAACACAGGAGGGAAAAATAGTAGTGGCTGGGGACTGACGTTTACCAGAAATAGGCTGGAATAATACTGGCTCAACAGCAAGAATATTATTTACAGTGTATGTTCAAGAATTACAGTTGCTTCAGATTGCAAAAAGCCTACCAGGGAATGACACATACTAGGCATTCTTTGCGTTCCTAAAGAAATGATTGTTACTTCATGCCAAGTTTTACCACCACTGATATGCAGTGATCATGGCATTATGAAGGTTAATTTTTTTGTTAGATAATTTTTCCAAGCTGAAATCTAAACCAGTGAGATTGCTAAAAGATTATACAGAAGTAAAACAGTCACTGTGTAAAACTAATTGAAGTGATGCTTTCAGATGAAAAACTGCAGAAGGAGTGTAAAGAGTTTTGAAAAAGAAATTGTTTGAATGCAAAAAATAAAAATATATATTTAACATCAGGATCTAGGCATACAACTTCCGGAGGATATATTTCCATAAGAACAAAATACTTAATTGAGATGAGAAGCAAATATAATAAATGAAAAAAGGTCAAAATAAACAAGCTGAACAGACAAATTATACATAGTGTTAGAAAAGGTCTTGAAAATTTTGAAGAAAATGTATATAAATTAATTGAGTATAATGGGAAACCATTTTACAGATACAAAAACTGTGGCAGGAGTAAAGACATACAAACTGATAAACTGTGTTTAGATTCTAAAATGTATTCTCAGACACAATAGAGTATAGTTATTTTTATAAAATTTTATGGAAAGAAATTTAGCTCCACAAATGGGGTGATACATTGTCCTAGTGATAGCCAGGTAGCCTCAGATACCAAAATCAAATTAGATTATATTGAAAATGAACTACACAAACTAGATACAAACAAAGCACAAGGAGGAGATTTAATTAGTAATAATGACCTGAGAACACTTCAGCATAAACTTACAGTACCATTATATTTATTATTTACTAGGTCATACAAATATGGGGATATTTCTCAATACTGCAGGCATGCACTTTTTAAACCTGTCTTTAATGGAAAGGGGAGTAGCCCAAAGTCATGCAGACCCATAAGATTATTTTTGTGTTGTGGAATAATAATGGAAAAGGGTATATATTGAACACATTATTGTCAGAATTGGAGATTTTTGGAGTGGAAACCATATATCAGCATTCATATGTAAAAATAGATCTATTACCACCTGTAAAACAATGTTCTGTTACAATATAATAATAGCTATGTAGATCAGACCGTGTGTATGTACCTATAAGAGGCATTTCCAGATGTAAGCACGTGCATATAAATAGTGAGCACGTGCAGGCAGCATTGCCATTTTGAGAGAACAGCCAGTGTGTTAAAATGTATGAGTGTGGTAGTCAGTCTGTTTATAAGTTTATTTAAGTTTAAGTTACAAAGCCTCATTCCTAATGTGTTTGTGTGTAATAAAGCTGCTTGAACTGAACCCATGAATGTTCGTCTGTTTTATCCTGACTAGACAAGTGACATGGTGTCAGAACTGGAACTAGAAGAACAACTTCTTCAAACCATGAGGTGCAGAGTTGAAGGTGAAGGCAGATTAAGCAGGTTGAGTGAAACGGTGCTCAGACAAACAAAAAAGGGCCAGAAACAAGCTAAAGGTAAAGAAAACTACATAAATGATTTAGCTGGCAAAAAAAAAAAAAAAAATGAAACGGCACATTTATAAGGCACAAAACACATTAGTCAAAGTCAAAGTAAACTTTATTGTCATTTAGAACTACACACGCAGCCTAAATGAAATTTCAATCATCAGCTCAATTCTTGAGATTACAAAGGAAAGTGAAACAACACATACAAGAAAAGGAATAAACATAACTAACAAATAAAATACTACTTCCAATACATGCAAGAAAGAGCAGAGACATTTACCAACACTTATACATGAAACGAATACCCTCCCCTGAGTTAAATTACTACCCTATTTAAAGTAAAACAAAATAACTTTTGTTTATTTGTCTAATATTGCACTTGAGTGAGCTAAATAATACTGACTATGGATATAATAAATAAATATTGCACTTACTTGAAATATATGTAAATATGTATTGCACAAATAAATAAAAATTGACTTATTATGCGTCCAGATCCCTGGGACTAGTGCCCAAGTTCAGAAGTCTATTCACTGTAGGGTAGAAACTGTTACTGAATCTTGTAGTCCTGCAGCAGATGCTGTGATATCTCCTGCCCAATGCCAGATGCTTAAACAGTCCATGTGCAGGATGCATGTTGTCCTGCATTATTTTGGTTGCCTTTCAGATGCTTCTTGCAGAATAAAGATGTTGTATTGATGGAAGACTGGAACCTGTTACTTTATCTGCAACCCTCACCACTCTTTGTAGTGCTTTCCTTTCTGTAACTGTGCAGCTTCCAAACCACACTGTGATGTTGCAGGTGAGGATATCTACTGCATCTCTATAGAAGATGGAGAGAATATGAACAGGAAACAGCTTTTTTCAGCCTTCTTAAAAATTGGAGGCACTGGTGTGCTTTCTTGACCAGTTGGCTGGTGTTTCCTGACCAAAAGAGATCTTATGATATGTGTATACCTATGAATTTTGTACTCTTAACCCTCTTCATACTCTCACCATTGATCCTGAGCATTAATCAAATGAAGAGCACAAAACATGTTTTTAATCAAACGAGGGGTACAAGCCACATTATTAATTAAATAAAATGCTCAATACCATGATATTTGATAAAACTAGCAGAGATATTCATAAGGGGCTCAGAAATTACCTTTGGTTTGCATAACGAGCATGCTTAAAGTAAAAAGGGCACAAAAAAGTATAATGACCATGATAAGAGAGTAAAAGGGCATAACAAATACAATAAAAGGGCAAATTAAGCATAAAGAGCAAGGTGACTGCATGTTTTTTAGTAAATGCCTATGTTTGGGCACAAACTACTATTTTGCATTGACCAAAGCCATTCAAAGCACAACTAGAGTTGTTCAAAGTATCTCAGAGTGTGTGCTTTATTATGGTGCAATTATTTCAAAGAGTTTGCTGTGTGCAAAGTACAGTTATATTGCAAAGTGTAGTCCAAGTACAGCCATTTTGAAAAGTTTTTTGTGCTGTGTATGTTTATTTGTTGGATATTGGATGGTGCAGTGATGCAGCGGTAGCATTGTCACCTCACAGCAAGAGGTTCTCTGGTTAAATTCTTGGCTGGGGTGCCTTCTGTGGGGAGTCTGCATGTCCTCCCTGCAATCGTGTCAGTTTCCTCCCATTTTACAAAAACATGTGTCTAGAGCATTTCTCTCTGGGCCTCTGGTGAAAATTGGCTTTGTTCTAAGTCAGAGTTTTGTAGTTAACAAATATTAAATAAATAAATTCGCAGAGTGCCACCATTTCAAAGTGTTTCTTGACTGTACAGATTTATTTCACAAAAGTACAGCCATTGGGTCTATATTAAAAGACCGAAGAGGTATTTCATCGAACATGTCTTAGTTGACACATAAAGAGCAAATATACTAAAGTGCGAATGCTCAAAACAGCGATTTCTTTCCCTGGAAAAAGAAATTGCTTGGCCATCCCCATGTGTTTGCCCCTTTCCTCACTGTAGTGCGATCTCAGAGTTGGTATATTTAGTTAGGGGGGTTTCTGGGGGGTGTGGGGGTGAAGCCCCCACATTGTTATGTTTGAAAGTGTGTGTGTGTGTGTGTGTGTGTGTGTGTGTGTGTGTGTGTGTGTGTGTGTGTGTGTGTGTGTGTGTGTGAGCATTCATGCTTTAATGTGTTCACTCTTTATGTGTCGACCAAGAGGTGTTCGATGAAACATCTCTTTGGTCTTTTAATATAGACCCCAACCATTTTGAAAGGTTCTTGTGCTGTGTACAGTTTATTTGCAAAGTGCATTCATTTTGAAGTGTTTCTTACTCTGAGCTTCTTCTGCCATGTACAGTGTATTCGCTAAATACAGTCATTTTGAAGTATTTCATACACTGATAAGGAGTGTTTTTTATAAAGTGCAGTGATTTCAGAGCATTCTTGTGCTACATAGACTTGTTTGCCAAAGTACAGTTATTTCAAGAAGTTTGTTCTGCTATTGGGCATCAGTACAAGGACTGGCAAATAGTTCTGGCACATATATTTATGTGTGTATGTTCATACATGATTTCAAGCAGCTTAACTACTGTGTGTTGCTATGGCAGAGGCATTTTGCAGATCAGGTCCACCTGTATTTGATCATAATATAGCAGAGAATTGGAGAATTCAGCCTCATTCAGTTATTAAGAAAGGTCACTCAAAAAAGTATGTTGATCACATAGAAAACTAACTCTACTTTCTATATGGATGGTGTATCAGTGGTCAGTGAAAAGGTTAATGCAGTAGATTTGTTGCCAAACTATGAAGCATTTTGTAGTGTCCTGATTTATGGCAAGCCCACAGCGCTCAAAGTAGACACTGGTTCAAAGTGTAATGTAATGTCAGCAGAAACATTTGCTAAAGTGAGGGTTGGTGAGCAACTTAATTTGGTCAATTGTGCGAAGCTTGTTGCTTATGGAGGTGAAGAGATTCAAACTAAAGGCTCAGTAGTGTTTCATTCTATTCAGTTGGCAACAGTTACAGCTTGCAATTTTATGTAATCAGAAGACCTGTGAAGTCATTATTAGGTCTCAGAGACAGTTTGAGAATGAAACTGCTTTCTTTTACTGAAGAAGTCCATTATGTAAGCACATGTCCCAGTTCCAGCTTCAGTTTTGCTACTTTCTTAGAGTATGCTGATGTTTTTGATGACAAGCTAGGCAAACGTCTAGTTGTGTACTCCATGAAAGTAGACCTAGAGGTCAGTCCAGTGGTCAGACCAGTAAGGATAGTTTCAACAGCTATGCAGGACAAAGTCGCAGTCCAGATAGACAAAATGGTGCAGCAAGTTGTGATTTGTCCAGTCACAGAACCAACTGACCAGGTGTCTTCCATGCTAGCTGCTCATAAGAAAAATTCAGATGAAACAAGAATGTACATTGACCCAAGAGACTTGAACAGGGCATTAAAAAGACCTCATCATCCTATGTGTACAGTCAAGGATATTGCAACCCTCATGCCAAATGCCACTGTTTTTTTTTGTGTTAGATGCAAAGAGTTAATTTTGTCAAGTAATGTTAGACCGTAGATCTTCACTACTGACTACATTTGGTACCCCATTTGGTATATGTAGATTCCTCAGGATGCTTTTTGGAATATATTCTGCCAATGAAGTCTTTCAGCATGCAATGAAGCAAATTTTTTCAGGCTACCCATGTGCAGTAATAGTTTATGATTTACTGGTTGGAGGCAATGGTGAAGCAGAGAGTGACAGAAACCTCAGCAAAGTTCTGGATAGAGTGCGTGAAGTTAACTTAAAGCTCAATCCTCTGAAATGCAAATCCAGACTGCCAGAATTTACTTATGTAGGTCATTTATTTACCAGTATAGGCTTACGACCAGACCCTTCTAAACAAGCAGCCATTCTTGAGATACCAGCTCCAGGAAATGTCCAAGCCTTACAGCATTTTCTTGGTATGGTTAACTATTTGGACAAATTTATCCCTGACTTTAGTGAGTTGTCAGTGCCTTTGAGAGAGCTGACATGCAAAAATGTTGCATGGTCAACACCAGAGACATTTGATAATCTCAAACAGCAAATTACTAACCCTCCTACATTAAGATACTATGATGTCCACAAAAGTAGTTCTTTCCTGTGATGCTTCCAAAGTTTGGTCTTGGTGCAGTTATTTTTCAAGAGGGCAAACCTGTTGCCTGTGCATCTAGAACTCTTTTTCAAACTGAGATAAAGTATGCTCAAATTGAGAAGGAACTTTTGGCAATTGTGTTTGCATGTTCAAAGTTCCATGATTATATTTATGGCCGAGCTATCCAGATAGAAACTGACCATCAGCCTCTAGTCACTATTTTGAAGAAGCCTATACATTCCACTCCAGCAAGACTACAAAGAATAATGCTCCAATTGCAAAAGTACAATTTCAAAATGGTTTATGCAGAGGGTAAACTTTATCTTGCTGATACCTTATCCAGATTGCCCAGAGATACCATGGAACAGCTTGATGCAGAGAATTTTGACTTTGATGTCATGGAAATGCATAATTTTTTTACGAGTCTTGATGAGCTAAGAGATCATACAAAGACTGACCCAATTTTGCAGAAGCACAACTGCTTCATCAATATAGGATGGCCGTCAAAGCAATCCTGTGTACCGTCAGAAGTACAACCTTATTTTCCATACAGAGATGAGATACTGATGGAATATGGTATCATTTTCAAAGGTCCAAAAGTTATTGTTCCTAGTTCCTTACAGCGTGGATACATTCAGATTTTGTATCGTGGCCACCCAGGTTCTGATTTTACCAAAACAAGGATGAGAGAACTCCTAATTTGGCATTCTTTATCAAAATACGTTGATAAAGTGCTTTCTTCTTTTTCAGTTTGCAACAGTAGTAAGCCGCATATGCAAAAAGGGCCACTTCAGCTAAGCCAAATTCCTGAACTACCTTGATCAGCAGTAGCAGCTGGCATTTAGAGTGGAACAATCAGCATTACTTAGTGTTGGTAGACTCTTATTCGAACTGGTTTGAGATCTATTTGCTGCCTAACCTAACATCCAATACTGTTATTACTAAGATGAAATGTCATTTCTCAGTCCATGGTAGTCTACACAAAGTTATTTCTGACAACAGTTCTCAGTTTGCCAGTCAATTGTTTCAGAGATTTGCTAAAGAGTGGGACTTTATCCATGTTGTTAGCAGTCCTGAATAGCCAATGTCAAATGGCCGAGCTGAACATGCAGTACAGAGTGCAAAGCAATTACTAGAGAAGTCAAAGCATGATGATACTGATATCGTCTTGAATTTACTCAATCTCAGAAATATACCCCGTGACAACCTACTTGGCTCACCTGCTCAGAGACATCTATCTAAGCAAACCAGAACAACCTTGCCTAACAGTTCTAGTTTGTTGGTGCCTAATGCTAAAAACAACAAGGCAATCAAAGCCCAACTTTTTAAGAAGCATTCTTCTCAGAAGTCCAGCTCTGTTAAAATGAGCTGATTTCGTCATCCGTTAAAAGAAGGAGAGACAGTGAGGTGAAAGGCTTTGATGGAATTGGTCAAGTGAGAGGTATATGTGCCAAGACGAGTTCCTACTTAGTGGAATCTGAAGGTATAGAATACAGGAGAAACTGCAGACATCTTCTTCCTGTATCAGAAATTATATCACAGCATTGTACTTGTGATACAGACTCTAGATCTCAGAGCACCCCTGACAATGTTCGTACCGAAGAACATGTCTCAGTATCTATTCCCGTTCCTGATGATGTGCCAGTTGTCCCCAAAGTTGAACATTCCTTGACGACAGTCCCCATTGCTAGATCCAATTCTGACTTTTATGTTACACGATCAGGTTGTATTTCTAGACCTAGTGTAAAATACACAGCAACTTGGACATGATTGTTCTATATGTGTCTATTAGTTCTGTATAACTGCATGTCAAAACATCATTTCTCTAAACTGCATGTCACTGAATACTGTAATTTCATATATGCACTATTTCTCAAAAAGGGAAGATGTAGATCAGAGTGTGTGTATGTACCTTTAAGAAACATTTCCAGATGTAAGCACATACATATAAATAGTGAATACAACTATGTTACAAAGCCTCATTCCTGATGTGTTTGTGTGTAATAAAGCTGCTTGACCTGAACCCATGGATGTTCATCTGTTTTATCCTGACCAGACAAGCGACAAGCTATGAATAAAAATTGTACTGTGATGAAATTCATATAGATTTAACAGCAGCATTTCATAGGTTCATACACAAAACACTGATCAGTAAATTAGAATACCTCTGTATTGATGAACTCTTGATAAGATGGATACCTCCTTGTCTTACAAATAGGACATGGCAAGTATCATACAGCAACTGGACAAGTGAAATTTTATGTTACAGTCAGGGTGTCCCACAGGGCTCTGTCCTAGGCCCGTATTTGTTTAGAGTGTATTTTTCAGATCTATCTTTTTCATCTGCGGTGTTCTACAGTCTGTATACAGATGACCTAAAATGGGTAAACTGATTACATGTGTTACAGATAAGACATGCCTGCAAAAGAACATGACAAAATTGACAATTTGAGCACAGAAGAATGATATGCTGATAAATACATCAAAAGCTAGGCAGATGAGATTGAAAGGTGAATATTTAATACAGCACACAGCAGCTGAAACAGTAGATTCATTTAAGGACCTGGGTATATGGATCCAGCTTTTAGTTTTTCCTAATCATATTAACCAATTTGTTAATGATAGTTATAGAATTACAGGTTGTATAAAAAGATTTATAAAGTCTAGGAAATCAGACATGATGAATTTTTTTGTTTGTTAGTTACATTAGACCCAAATTGAATATGGAATAACAATATGGAAACCTTTTAAGAAAACAAGCATGAATAAACTGGAAAAAGTACAATGGAAATATACCAAGTGCATCCATGGATGTGAAAATTTAAGTCATTATAAAAGACTAAAATATCTGAACTTGTACAATGTCTCTTACAGATATCTAAGAGGAGATCTTATTCAGGTATATAGGGAATTTAATGACAACTACCTCTGGGAATGTTTGGGGTTAACAAAAGTAGCATAGAATCATCAGACAACCTATGTAGAAGATTCTATAGTGTACTGATTGGTTCTCTGAGAGAATATTTGATGCATGGAATAGACTACCAAATTACATTAAAGCAAATTCTAGTTTAGATATCTTTAAGAACAGCCTGGACACTTATTTTGGAAACAGCTATTCTGGTATATTGGCAGGCTGGAAGGGTATTATTGCCCATGCTTGAAATATTTGTATGTATTTGAGATGAAAGTGGCCTGAATGTCCCACAGCTGTGTAACTTGTACAAAGCACCAATTCTGTAAAGGCAATATTGGTAACCCATTCTTCAATTTCAGCTTTGTGATTTGTTACAAATGACTTTGTCTACACTATGCCCTCCAGTACTTTGAAAACCAAGACCTTTAACACATCTATCTTTTTAGCCAGAGAGACATATTGCAGATGGCTGCCATTTTATTAGTCAGTGATTTCTCAGCCATGTAGATCTAAAGAGGTAAAGAAGATGAAAGAGGGACATTAGCCCTCTTTTTTTACTCACCCAACCACATCTTGGGTTAATCTTCTATTCAATAAGATCCATACATCCATCCACAACCCTTTTTACTCATTTTTTGCACATGCAGTCAGGGTGTCACTTCAACAGTGACAATTATTTAGAGCCACAGTTTATACCACCAGGTGGCTAGTCCTACCAAGGCAATTCTTCCACACCACACACTTGGATGTAACCTCATACCTATGGTCAATTTAGAGTGCCCAATTCACCTACTGCATGTCCTTGGAATGCGGGAGTAAATTGGAGCACCCAGTAGAAACCTATGCAAATACAAGGGGGACAAGCAGGCTCCACATAGCAGACACCCCAGCCAAGAATTGAACTAGGGACCCTCTTGCTGTGAGGTGACAATGCTATCTATTGCACCAATGTGCCGCCATTTAATAAGATGTCTTTAAAAAAGTGGAAGTCACATGAAGTGTTTATGTTAGCACTTGTATGTACTAGTAGCAAAGAGCTGCAATGTCAGACTGCTGTCTTGGCCAAGGCTGACTCCCAAGAATTCAAATTAAAGTATATTGTAGATATCATTTTATATTATATGAAGATGCTGGCTTTTGCCTGATTTCCAAGTTGAATGTAAATATGTTTCATTTTAATTTGCTTAGAAACTTTGACACAGTTACTGTAACCAGACATGTGCTGAATCCCTCATAAAATTATAAACTGAATCCTTGCTAGTGTCAAGGCTGATAACATCAATATTGATAATTTTCATGTATATAAGTTGTGTATGAAGAACTAATTGTTAGCTGCATGTCACTTGTCAAATGATTCCCTGAGCTTTTATGTAACTTAATTTGCTGTATGTGCTTTAGCTAATGTACGTCTGCATTCATTTTATTTCCTTGGTATTTTCTGATGGCTATTACTTCAGCAAAAGTATCCTAGATGACATAAAACATATATGTCATATGGGCTTTCCTTGGACAATTGCAGTATTATATAGTTTTTGGCACATGTTCCAAAGGACGCTGGCTAGAACCTTCAACTGTCACCACTATAACAGTTTTGCCATCACAAATAGGATTAGATTACTTTCCATTTTCATTTTTATTTCTAACCCAAGTGCTCTGTATGCTCAGCCAAAACAATAAAACTAGTGGCACATATCACTTGTAAGTACCACGGTTTGCTTCTTGGCACTTATTTAGTTTCCTTTCCATCTTTTCATTTGATACCTTATCCTATAAAACTTTGACTTCTCACAAACATCCTGCTGGATTATTTATTTATTTTATTTTATTTTACATTTGTTGACCGGGAGTGTCTGGCTGAGCCGAAGCCCTTTTTCAGCAGAGGCCCGGGGAGAAAAGCTCCAGTTCATACTTAATAACCATATGGTACAAGAATTATGAATTCAAAGCCTTGATTAAAGTCCAGGTACATCAGACTCGCATTGTATCCATTGTGCATCTGATTGATGGCTGAAACATGTGATTGCATTTAATCTGACTGCAAAGAATTTCTCGCATAATAATTCACAACCAAATAGAATGCATTAGGAGTCTTTATTTAAACATCATAAAAATGTTCTCGCACCTCAGCGAAAGCCTTCAAGGAGAAAACTTCAGTTGAAGCATTAGAATGTCTTATGATGTTTTTTAGAATTTTTTTACGATTTTTTTTTTGCTCTTGATGCATATTATTTTGTTGTGAATTATATGTGAGAAGTTCTTTGTTTTTAAAGAAAGGCTTTGGATGCATGTTATTTAATCATGAATTATTATACATCTTCAGTTGTGAAATATAGCTTTATACATAGCTCTGCACTGTTGACTTTGCACAAAAGATATTGGTGCAGATTCATTAATGCCTACACTAAGTGTACACGATATGTATTCAAGAACTTACCTACCACATTTTTTTGTGCTTTCTAGACACTCAGAAAGATTACATTAACTACATGTAGTCTACACCTTGTGTTAACATTTATGAATTCCTGTTGATATTCAGAGATGCAAGAAAACAAGAGGAAAACTAAAATTGAGAAGAATAATGTGTGAGCTATGCCTGTGTTGTCTTTTCACTCAGAACGTTGCACATTTACTGCAGGCAGTATTGAATCCCAGGAGTTATTTGTAGAAATCATACAAGCCTGCCATGCAACATTTTTTTCTCATTCTTTTCTAAGATATAACTGATTAGAAAGGCCGGTAGTTGTCTTTTTCCCAGATGTGGTTGTATGTAACAAAACTATTACTATCCTTCATTCCTCTTTTACTGTGCTGGTTTCTAAGGAGAGACTATACAGTTGTGATAGTGGTTGACAAATCTGTTCTGCCCTAATGTTTAGCAAATTGCAAATACATTTTCTGGTCCCTTTATGCTATCTGCCGGGAATCACTTGAATTTCTTATCTGGTTCCATGTTATTGACATTTTCATTTGCTCATTAATAGCTAGCCTAACCTAATAAATATCCTTCTCTGTATTTTTCCTACTCCTTTGCTGTAAAGAAAAGCAATAGGAAATAACTATACCATGGGTAGCACTCTTAACAGGAGCAGAACAGCCAGCCATGGAGCCAACAAGAGAATGCCATTTCACCAGGTCTATTATACTCAAAGCTGCATTTGTCAAGTGCTGGTGTGGTTGCAAGTCCCAGTCTCTTAGCAGTATCATATCACCACATATTTTGACGTTGGAGATCATGCAAGCACATGGAGGAGGACATTATTAGTATTACATGCTATTGTTTTCCTTTTCATCAAGCTTATACAATCTCAGTGCTAGTATTTATAAGTCTGCAGGGATTGTGGGGGGCACAGCTTCCACACAGAGTGATTGGGCCGGATTCATGAAGGCTTGCTCGGAGTCTAAGAGTAGAGTAAGACTCCATGCAGCCAACATGTCCAACGAGCGATCCAGGAACAGCATTGCAAACAGCCCCTTAAACTGCTCCTACACAGACAGGGCTTGGATATGCAAATTACCTCACTTGCAGCCGAAAGGCATGCAAATGAGGTAAATTTGTGATCCAGGAAGCACAAACCTGTCCGAGTAGGTGCCGTGTTATTTGCAGAAATGTACTCAGTTGACAACTGAGTACCGTTCTGCAAATAGCACAATGGAGCTGTGACAGCTCAAAATAAAGGTTGCATATGGCTGAGGAAGCATGCCAATGGCCAAATATACAGCCATTGGCAAATTTCCCCGATGCAAATAATAAAAATACATTTTTTTCCTCGATCGGCGAGGTTTAAGCTTAGCTCAGCGCCGCGCAAATGGGGTGTGCTATAAAAATCATAAAATAAGAAAATAAAAGCCACAAATAGGCATTTTATAAGATATCATAATATACAATGCAAGTGAATGGCAGGCCGAAGACAACATGGCTACCGAGTAGAGGTTGCCAAGGGGGGAACTCAGTCCAAGAGATGTAACCAAGCATTACTAGGCAACCCTATGCAAATGAGGGTAAGGATAGTGAATCACAAATTTACATAGCAAATGAGCACAGTCAGTGGAGTGTAAGACTTAAGATAAGGGGAGTAACAGAGTAGAAGATAGGTGACATCATGAGGGGGGGCATATATGAAAGAATGTAAGCTCATTGGAGCAGAGTGGCATGTGTCTGCTGTCAGGTACTTATCAATGGAAGAGGTGTGTCAGCAGGTATCCTAGGTAAAGTTAAGAAATGGAAGATGTATGCAGTGAATAAATATTACTAAACTTTCTTATAAAAGTGTTTAGAACGTGTTTGCGTGCGTGTGCACGCCTGTAGAACCGAGTAACACTGTGTGCGCACATTTAAGCTGGAGTAAGTGTCATTAAGACTGTTGACATTTGTGTATGTGTGTTTGTACCTGTGTGCATGCGTTTAGGCAGGAATTAGCAAGTTTTGGGCTGTGTAAGCTTGTGTGCGCATATGTGCACTTGTGTGCGTGCGTGTGAGTTGGTGTGCGTGCGTGTGAGCTGGTGTGTGCATGTTTGCGTTTGTGTGCGCAGCGCTGCCCCTTGTGGAAATAGGAAGGGAAAAGGAAGCACAACAAAAAGTAGGAAGTTAACCAGGGAGAATCAGCAGAGCTAGCAGGTGGAAACAATCAGAATCAGGCAATTACACAGGCAGTACACTAGCACAGCCCAGCCCAGCACTTAAAACTCTGCAAACAACTTTTCACCATGTATTGCTCAGACACACTGCAGCACTGCAGTCAGCTAAGAGAAGTGAATACTGAAAAAGCTGTACTGAGGCAAAAAAATGTTAGGGGCTGCCATTGCTGTCATAAGACAACATATGCAATATGCTGAGGCTGGTGACAATGGTAATGCTGCTGATCAACACCCAGTGCGGAGACGGAGAAGAGTGTACAGGCCCAGGGTAACCTACCAGGGGCTACATGAGCTGGAAATAGTGAAGCGCTATAGAGTGGACAGAGACCTCTTGCAGCAAATTGTTGAGCTGTGCAGGCCACGCCTCACACACAGAACCAACAGAGGGGAATCTATTCCACTGGAAACCAAGGTATGGGTTGGCCTACGAACACTAGCAACAGGTACTTTCCAGAGACCAACTGGTGATATGATGGGGCTATCACAGGTATCAGCATCCAGGGTACTGCACCAGTTCCTGGATGCCATGTCAGCACATGTCAGTGATCGTGTATATTTCCCGAATTCCTGTGAGGTATTGGCCAGCAATATGCATCTTTTCCAGCAAATAGCAGAATACCCTGAGGTAGTGGGTGCAATAGACTGCACGCACATACATATCAAAGCACCAGCTGGTGAGCGGGGTGAGGCCTACATTAACCGCAAGGGCTTCCCCTCCATTAACTGCCAGGTTGTGTGCGATGCCCAGGGCATAATAATGAATGTGTGTGCTGGCTGCCCTGGAAGCTACCACGATTCCCATATCTGGCATCTGACACAGCTGTACCAGACATTTGCCAATGGGGACATTCCTCATAGTCACCTAGTGGGGGATGCTGGATATGCACTTGAGCCATGGCTGATGACACCCATCAGAAATGCACACACACCTGAACAGGAATGCCATAATGAGGCACACGCACAAACACGGAATGTAATCGAGCATGTGTTTGGACTGCCTGGACACATCTGGTGGAGCCTTGCAGTACTCACCAACTACATGTACCCAAATTGTCATTGTATGTGCAATGCTACATAACATGATCCTACAAAAACAGCTGCAGCAGGATCAGTATAGGCGTGGGCCACACAGCCCCCCACCAATGCCAAGGCCATCACATGCAAAGCGTGACTCGGAGGAGGAACAATCTGAGCCTGCCCCAGTAGGCAGAAGGAGGTGTGCCCAGTATGCTTTGGCCTTGGCAAAGAGGCAACACATAGCACATACACTGGCTCAGTAGGAGCTGGAAATGATACCTCTTCCTGACCCACACATATAGTAAAAGGGATGACTAAGTTGACACTCCCTGTTCCCAAACATGTATAGGGAGTGTACGAATTGCATCCGACATAGGCAGCCCTGCAGCACCACCTGAGGCATGATTGCATTTTGTTACCCAATATAAAGCAGTGCTAAACAGCTTTGCCACTATATAATAATATGCAAACACAATCATACACACTAACTGCCACAACTTGGGACAATTTTCACCAATATTGGCCACCATTCATCAATGTTGACAAATGTTGAGCAAGTCTGGTCAAAGATGGCCATATTTGAGCAAAAGCCGGTAAACATACACAAATATGCTTTACTTGACCTTAAGGAGTCTGATCTGCACAATAGGAGAATTTGAAGCAGTGACAGGCCTTGAACCCAGGATACCATACATTATAGTCTAAGCACTGAACCACTAAACCATGACAGTATTTCGCTGGTCAGCCTGTAGGAAGACATGTTGATAAGTCTATGTAAAGTGTCTCAAGGAAACCCTGCAGGCACAGCATAATTCATGTTGAGTTATGACACACGGGTGGGCCCTGCATTATAAATATAACTTGATGTACAACACACATACTATACATGTTAATAATGTCCGTGTTCGCACATGTTAACAAATGTATTGGACCCCAGACAGCAACATACTGACAGGTTATACTGGGCATGCCCACACACTTAAATAAATGAGAAAAATGTGAAGCAACAAAACACTGAAAGGGCAAACTGAGCATGCTCTCACACTTACGCCATGTGTGCGTGCAGCAGGGTGCCAGACATATCTGGTGGTTTATGTGTTAACCCAGGAACCCCTCACAAGCCAACAGTCCTGGCGTGTGCACATACTTATAAGATAACAGACATATATAGAACATCTTGGAAGTCAGTCATAATCACATATGCACTACAGATACATATGTTGTACATAGAAAGTAGGAAAGCAAAGAAGATAACAAACCTGCAGTCAGTATCAACAATAAACAATGTGCACACCAAACAGTATCATAGGTACATAGTGTCATTGCTTGATAGTAGGTATCAGCCATAGGGCATTCATAATGCTATCTAGACTGTGCTTGGCTTTCACCACCCTGTAGATTACTATATTGGGCCTTGGAATAGTAGGTCACACAAGATAGCTGTTGTACAGTTAGTGTATTGTGCCTCTGTCTAGCAGGGACACAGAAGACATCCCATGGGTAAATGAATGATCACCCATACCCTCATTGAGACCTCCACTGAAGAGAGTCAGTGAGTGTCTCCGCCTAATGTGGAGTGTGAGTATGTTCCACAGTGAGTGTAGCCCCTGTGATATGAATCTGGCCCTGCTGCATGTAGTAGTACTCCTGTGCCGAGTTTGACATCCCTGTATCGTGTAGCTGTAAGGGATACAGATATCCTGAGGTGGAGCATGACCAATATGTCTTGCTTGTACATGGCTGTGTACAGCAGTCACAGATTGCATCTGGGTAGGCATTAAGCAACTGAGTACATCTTGAGTGTCTGTAGCTGAACTTTGTAGGCCATCTGTAAGATGCTCCTGTTGGGTGAGGTACCTTTGTGGTCAGTAAATTTGCTGCAGGTGTCGGGTAAGGTACATCCAAAATGGTGCATTGTACCCAAGTATGGTCCTGATGAGTACAGGTGCACAAAGATTTCACTTGCTTCATAAGTGAAACCTTTATGGATAAGGTGGGATATATAGAAGGCCTACATAAACACTTTGCCAATGTTCATAGGTTCATAGGTTCATACTAGGCTATCTGCCCTAGGGCATTTGTAAGCCTAGCCAGAGCGTGTTTGGCTTTCGCCACCCATTTTCAAGTGAGTTTTAATATGCCCTTATTCGATGTTAGTTAGTTAACTGTGCCTCTGTCTAACAGTGACACAGAATTGATACCTGGGGTAAACATATGGTCTCCCATCCACTCGTCAAGATTCCTCTTGAAGAGAGTCAGTGAGGGACTCTGCCTAACTCGGACTGGGATTCACTTCCAGAGTGAAGGAAGCCTCTGGGTTATGAATCTGTCCCTCCAGCATGTTCTATTTATTTCCGTGCTGAGGTTCAAGTCCCTCGAGCGCGTAGCTCGATGGGATTTGGATTTTATGAAGTGCAGCATGTCCATTAATTCTGAGCTGGACATGGCTTTATACGTCAGGCACAGATCGCCTCTTAGCAGGTGGTATGCAACGGAGTAGAGCTGGAGTTTCTTTAGCCGGGCAGTATATGGAATCTGTTTGAGCCCTTTGATCCTCTTACTGAGGTACTTCTGGGGTCTTTCCAGATGCTGCAAGTGTCGGGTAAGGTACATCTCAAAAGGGGCATTGTATTCAATTATGGGCCAGATGAGGGATGGGTACAGAGGCACAATGACCTCCCTTGATCTGGATGTGAATCCCTTCATGATTAGGTGGGTTATATATAAGGTTTTCCTAACTACTTTGGTCACGTGGTTATCAAAAGATAGATTGCTATCAACTTGGGTCCCCAGGTCCCTAATTACTTCTTCTGTGCTTAATGGCTTACCACCTATGTGGTAATTTGCGTGTACTTTGTTTTTGCCAAAGGGGATGACTATACACTTTTTAGCATTTAGCTTGAGGCCATGGGTCTGGCACCAGTTATCTGTTTCTATGAGACCCTTTTGGAGGATGCTTGTGTCAGCTGAAGAGTCGATTATAGCGTCCAGTTTGCAGTCATCTGCAAGCTTGGTCAGCCACAGTCCTCCTGTATTGGCCTGTACCTCTGAGAAATATATACCGAGGTCGAAGGACTGAGCCTTGTGGGACACCACTTGTAACTGGTTTGGAGTCTGACATGGCTTCAGCAATTCTGACCATGTGGGTTCTGTCCTTGAGCCAGTTTGCAATCCATCTAGTGACATAGGGATTTATATTTAAGCTGGAGAGCTTATCTATGATGCCTGAGTGGGGTATTGTATTGAAGGTTTCAAAGAAATAAACCAAGTTTAAGAGGCATGATCTGCCCTTAACAAAGCCAAACTGGGTAGGATCCAGTGACTGTAGGTCCCCAATGTCCCTATTTATGATTTCCATGATGATCCTCTCCATAGCCATGCAGACCAAGCTGGTCAGGCGTATGGGGTGATAGTTTCCAGGATCTGTTGAGGTGCCTCCTTTGTGGAAAGGGACCACTGTTGCTGTACGCCATTCTTTGGGTACATATCCTGTAGTAAGGCTGAGAATGAACAGTAGCTTTATGTTGGGGCTCAGCTCTTCTTGGAGTTCATGTAGGACGCAGCCTGGGACACTGTCTGTTCCCACTGATGCTGTGATTTTTGCTTTGGAGAGGGTGGCTCTTACCTGAGCATCTGATATGTCAGTGGGGCAGCACTCTGCTGGGATACATAACTGCTCTTTTGGGGGGGAGGGGTGGGAGACGTTTGCGCTGAACCTGTCAGCCAGGATATTGGCAATGTCTGTGGGATCAGTGTATATTCTGTCATTTTGGACTAACTCTGAGCATATCTGGGAGTTTCCACCCAGGTTACTAACATAACTAAAGAAAGCCTTGTGATTATCTTTAGTGTCCTGTGCAGTTGTTTCTTGAAACTGGCCTTAGATGATTTTATGAGTGCCCGTAGTCTTTTGCTAATACTGATTACAGATGCCTTCCCTTTTAGGGAGCTTGCTCTATCATGCAGTAGCTTCCTCCTTCTATTGTATAGTTTGTTTATGGCTGGGGTCCACCAGACAGGACACCTGCCTTTGGGGGACTGGCCCTTGGTTTTATTTGGGATTGCATGATCCATGCATCCCTGTAGGTGATCATAGAAGGCGTTTATAAAGGATTCTGCAGTCTGGGCCGTATTTTCCACGGGCCTGGGGGCTTTGAAGGATTCCACCTTGGTTTGGAGGACTGTGAAGTTTGCATTAGAAAGCTTTTTTACTGTTGTTTTCTGGGAGGGGGTGGGGACAGGATGTGGATATCCATTGAGATCAATTTATGGTCAGATCTCACCAGTGAGGGATACACTTCCAGTCTGGAGCATAAGATCCGCGTGTTGGTGATGATCAGGTCCAGTATGTTTTCCCCTCTTGTGGGAGTGGTGACTAGTTGTTCCATAGCATTTGAGTTTATAAATTCTAGGAACCTTTGGGCTAGGGTGTTGGAGCTACAGTAATGCTCCCAGTCTATGTTTGGGTAGTTGAAGTCCCCCAATATAATGGTGTTTGGAGAGACCGTCATATTTTCCAATGTTCTCAGGAAGGCCGAGTGGGGTTCCTGGGTTTGGGCAGGTGGTCTGTTGCAGGCTATAAACTGGGAGGCAGTTTTACCCACTGTTAGTTGCACATGGATAGTCTCTGATGCTTTGTGCTGTGCCACCAATCTGGAGGTGTGGATATCTTTGACGGAAATTGATACTCCCCCTCCTTTTGTGGTTCAGTCCGAGTTTTGTGGCCAAAAAGTATGGTATGAGGTATAGCCTGGTAGTGCTGGGGTGCTCTCAGGAGCCTTGAACCAGGTCTCAGTCACTGCTCAGACATCGATGTTCTCCATGCTGAGGAGGGTTTTGAGTGCATGCATCTTGAGGCTATGACTTCTGGTGTTGAGTAGCATTACCCTTATTTTCTTTTCCCTTGTGTTACCTATGGAGGTGGGTTTGTCTTTTGAGCCTTGCATAAAAAAGGCACTATGGGGGTGGCAAGAGCCTTCGCCAATATCTGAAAGCCCAGGGGTGACAGGTGCAAGCCGTCCCTAGCGAAGCAGCGTGGCTTGTCGAGCATGTCATCCCAGGCTGACAAGCATTGGATCCCCTTTGAATGACACCAGTACTTAAGCCAATTGTTGAAATTGATCATCTTGTCTTCATATTGTGGCATCATTCTTGGTGATGGTAAGATGCTACTCAAGGTCAGGGTCATACCGGCCTGGCCTGCATGCTCAGAGAGCTCCTGTATGTCTCTTTTCATGTAGTCCAGGGAGGTACGTCTCAGGTCATTCACACCAGCATGTCCAAAGGAGAGATGGATATCTACTTTTGTCCACAAATCCCTAAGTACACCTTCTGTACATAATGGATTACCATCTATGTGTTAATCTGTGTGCACTTTGCCATTCCCAAAGGTGATGACTATGCATTTCATGGCATTTAGCTGTATGCTATGGCTCTGGCACCAGTTAAACATTCCTGTGATCCCTCATAGGAGGATACTTGTGTCAGCTGGAGAGTCGATGATGGCACACAGTATACAGTCATCTGCCACCTTGGTCATCCACAGTCCTCTTGTGTTAGCCTGTGCATCAGAGAAATATATATGGATCAAGAGAGGTCACATAACTGAGCCTTGTGGGATGCCACATGTAACTGGTGTACACCCTAATATGGCGTCTGTAATCCCAACCATGTGTGTGCTAACCCTAATCCAGGTTGCAATCCATCTTGTGACATATGTGTTGATATGCGAGCTGGTGAGTGTATGTAAGATGTCTGAGTGGGCTATTGTGTCAAAGGCTTGTGGTAGGTACAGGTAGGCTGTGTCAACTACCTACCCTATGTCTATGGCCCTGTTAACTGTTTTAAAGAGGTCGACCAGGTGCAAGAGGCATGTGGTGCCCTTAACAAAGGTGAATTGTGTATGACCCTGTGTCTGGAGGTTGACGATGTCTGTGTATGGCTTCCATGATGATACTCTCCATAGCTTTGCAGAACACGCTAGTCAGGCTTATAGGGTGATAGTATCCATTGTCCCATGTGGCAACACCTTTGTTGAGCGGCACTACTGTTGCTGTATGACATTTCTTGGGGACATATCCTCTAGTACGTCTGATATTGAATATTGACGTTATGTGACGCTTATGTCTGTCATAAATTCTGTGTGAGACACAGCCTGGGTCACGTAGTGGTCCCATTGCTGCTGTGTTATTGCTTTGTAGAGGGCAGCTCTCACATGTACATCTGTGATGTCAGGGAGGATACACTCCGTTGGGATGGACATTCCTACATTTGTGGAATGGTAGAAAAAGTATGCACTGAGCCTGTCTGCCAGCATGTTGCCAATGTCTGTGGGCTCAGTGTATGTTGTGGTAACGATACACTACAACATAGCATATGTGGGAGCTGCCACCCAGGTACCTGACATAACTAAAGAAGGCCTTGTTATTGTCATTAGTGTATTGTGCATTCATACTGTCGAAGCAGGCCTTAGATCATGTTATGACTGATTGTAGCTAGCCGCTAATACTAATCAGAGATGCCTTCATTCTGTGGGATACTGCTCTATCATGTAGTAGCCTCCACCTGTTGTTGCATAGTGTATGCATGTCCGGGGTCCACCACACAGGTCACCTGCCTTTACAGGACTGATTCTTGGATACATGTAGGATAGCATGATCCAAGCATTCCTGTAGGTGTCCATACAATGGGTATCTAAAGGATACTGTGGTCTGAGTCATAGTTGACACTGAGCTGGGGGTTCTGAAGAAAACCACATTGGTTCAGAGAAGTGTGACATCTGCTTGTCAGAGGTACCTCACTGAGAGTACCTAGACTGGGTGTGTGGAACAGATATGGTTGTACAGTGAGATAAATGTATGTTCTGACCTTACCAATGAGGGATATACCTCAGGTGTGCAACATAGAGACCCAATGTGGGTAAGGACTAGGTACAATCTGAATACCCCTCTTATGGTGGTGGTGACCACTTGTTCCATAGCATGTCAGGTGACATACTTGAGTAATCATTGTGTGATGATTTTGGGCATTGAGTAGTATATACACTCAATGTTTGGCTACTTGATGTCACTCACTATAATTTGGTTGCAGAGACCCACATATCTGCCAGTGTTCACCGGAAAGGCAAGTGTGGTCCCTCCATTTGTGAGAGTGGTCTGTAGCAGGCTATTACCTGAAAGGCAGTGTAGTCCACTGTAAGCAACACATGGATGGTATCCAATGTTTTGTGCATTGCTACTCACCTAGAGGTTTGTGTATCTTTGCTGTATATGGATACTCCCCCTCCTTTCCAGGTGTGTCCTGGTTAATGTAGACACATATAATTGTATGAAGTGTACCCTGGTAGTGCTGGTGTGCTTTCAGGACACTTGACCCAGGTTCCTGTGACTGCACAGATATTGATATACCCCATACTGTAGAGATCCTTGAGTGCATGCATGTACAGGTGTAGATGTCTGGCATGGAGCAGCATCACCGGTAGTGTCATTTACCTTATATTGTCTATGGAGGTGGTTGTGTCTACTGTGGTTTGCCTACAAAAAGCAATATTGCAGTGCAAAGTGCCATAGGCAGTATTTGAAAGGCCAGGGGTGACAGGTGTAAGCTGCCCCTAGTGAACCAACATGGCATGATCCCACTGACAGAAGGCCCTATCATCATACCAGGAGATATCACATGTAGAATGGGTAAACAGCTCCTTCCCAGGCTCATAACATGACATTGATGGGATCACATTGTTTCCCTATATGTCTCACAAGTGAACTGCAGAACATGCAGACCCTGCACCTGAACAGTCTGCTGAGCCATACCCTCTCTACAGAATATGTTAATGTCGAATGTGTTCCAGCAACACATGCCACTCTGCAGAAGTGTTGGTGCACAACAGACCATGGGAACTATAGTCATATATCTCTATGATGTCTGATCTGCAAGGACATGGGGTCCATCATGATTAAAGTAATAAACAGAGCGATTGGAAGCCCACACACACACAACACTACCACCTTTGGTATGTGCATGGGCAGATCATGTTTGGCAAACAGCTACACTGTTTGCAAGTCAGACACCTGGGACATACATCACTGAAATGAGCTACACACATCCCACATAGACCTTGAATAGCCCTTATCCAATATCCCACAGACATGTTGTATGCACAAACCTGACACTCTGTGCATAAATATGTATTGTCATATGACAGATTTGCAACTGGTACTCAGATAGATCACACAAGCTGAGACTCGTGTACATAGGTTCATAGGTAGATATTAGGCTATCTGCCCTATGGCATTTCCAAGCCTAGCCAGAGTGTATTTGGCTTTCACCTCCCTATAAGATTAGCTTACTGTGCCTTTGTATAGTAGGTCACAGAAGGTCACCCTTTAAGATTAGTTTACTGTGCCTCTGTCAAGCAGGGACACAGAAGAGATCCCATGTGTGAATCTGCAATTTCCCATCCATGCGACCAGATATTGCTTGAAAAGGGTCAACGAGGGGCTATGTCTAACATGAATTTGGATTCGATGCCAGAGTGAGGGTAGACTCTGGGAAAGGGTCTGCCCCTGCAGCATGTCCTATTAATTGTTGTGCTGAGGTCTATGTCCCAGGAGCGTGTAGCTCTAATGGATTTGAATTTCCTCAGGTGGAGCATGTCCATTAATTCTAGGTTAGACATGGCTGTGTACGTGAGGCATAGATTGCCTCTGAGTATGCGGTAAGCAACTGAGTACAGGCGGGGTTTCTGTAGTCGAGCTGCATAGGACATCTGTTTCAGGCCCATGATCCCCTTGTTGAGGTACTTTTGTGGTCTCACCAGTTGCTGCAGGTGTTGAGTAAGGTACATCCCAAACGGGGCATTGTAGACAATCATGGGCCTGATGAGTGATGAGTACAGGGGCACAATGACCTCTCTTGATCCAGATGCAAACACTTTCATGATAATGTGGGCTATATAGAAAGTCTTACTAACCACTTTGGCAAAGTGATTATCAAAGGAGAGATTACTATATACATGTCTCCACAAATCCCTAATTACTTCTGCCATACTTAATGGATCACCACCTATGTGGTAATTTGTGGGCACTTTGTTTTTCCCAAAGGGGATGACTATGCACTTGTTAGCATTTACCTTGAGGGCGTGCCTGTGTCTCCAAGCATCCGTCTCCGTGAGAACCTTTTCGAGGATGCGTGTGTCAGCCAGAGAGTCAATTATGTCTCCCAGTTTGCAGTCATCTGGGAACTCTGTCAGCCATAGTCCCCCCATGTTAGCCTGTACCTCTGGGAAGTATATACCAAATAAGAGAGGTCCCAGAAGTGAGGCTTGTGGGACACCACTTGTAACTGTTTTGGATTTGGACGTGGCACCTACAATCCTGAACAAGTGGGTTGTATCCCTGAGCCAGTTTGCAACCCATCTTGTGAGATAGGGGTTGATATTTAAGCTGGTAAGCTTATTTATGATGGCCGAGTGGGGTATTGTGTCGAAGGGTTTGGTGATGTCCAGGTAGGCTGTGTGGACTACCTTGCCCTCATCTATGGCTTTGGTACCTGTTTAAAAGAAATCAAATAGGTGTAAGAGGCCAGATCTGCCATCAACAAAGGCAAATTGGGTAGGGTCCAGTGTCTGGAGGTTCGCAATGTCTTTGTTTATGACTTCCATGGTAATACGCTCCATAGCTGTACAGACCACACTACTCAGGTTTATGGGCCGATAGTTCCCAGTGTCCATTGTGGTGCCACCTTTGTGGAGTGGGACCACGGTAGCTGTACGCCATTCCTTGGGTACATATCCTGTAGTACGGCTATGTTGTAACAGTGACATCATGTGAGGGTTCAGTTCTTCTTTGAGCTTGTGTAAGTCGCGGCCTGAAACACCGTCCTGTCCCATAGATGCTGTGTTTTTTTCTTCAGAGAAGGCAGCTTTCACCTGTGCATCTGTGATGTCAGGGAGGTCACATTCTGTTGGGATAGCCAATTGTCCCTTTGGGGGGGAAGGGAGGAGAAGTTAGCACTGAACCTGTGTGCCAGGATTTTGGCTATGTCTGTATGTTCGGTATATTTTGTACCATTATGCATCAATTCAGAGCATATCTGAGTGTTTCCACCCATATTCCTCACATAACTAAAGAAGGCCTTGTGATTAACTTTGGTGTTTAGGGCAATTTGTCTTTCGAAGCTGGCCTTTGATGATTTTAGGATGGATCGTAGTTTCATGCTAATACTGATCAGAGATGCCTTCCCTTTTTGAGTGTTTGCTCTACCATGTAGCATCTTCCTCCTTCAGTTGTATAGCTTACCTATGGCCGGGGTCCACCATACAGGTCTCCCGTATTTGGAGGAGTGAGTTTTGTTTCCATTTGGGATAGCACGATCCATGCATTCCTTCAGGTGCTCATAGAATGCGTTTGTAAAGGATTCTGCGGATTGGCCAGTATTATCCTCTGGCCCGGGGTCTTTGAAGGATTCCACCTCAGTCTTGAGAAGTGTGAAGTTAGCTTTTGAGAAATGTGGTACAGTGGTCTCCCTGGCTGGGGATGGGGATGGGATACAGATGTCCATGGAAATTTGTTTATGGTCTGATCTTACCAATGAGGGGTTTACCTCTGGTGTGGAACATAGAGTCCCCATGTTGGTGATGACCAGGTCCAATATGTTGCCCTCTCTTGTGTGAGTGGTGACCAGTTGTTACATAGTGTTAGAGTTTATAAATGCAAGGAATCGTTGTGTGATGGTGTTTGGCATTGAGTAGTATACCCAGTCAATGTTTGGGTAGTTGAGGTCACCCAATATCATGGTGTTAGGTGAGAACGTCATATTCTCCATTGTTCTCAGGAATGCCAAGTGGGGTTCCTGTAAAAGGGAGTGTGATCTGTAGCAGCCTACAAACTGAAAGGCAGTTATGCCCTCTGATAGTTGCACATGGATGGTCTCCGATGCTTCGTGCAGTGCCATTAAACTGAAGGTGTAGGTATGTTTGATGAATATACATACTACCCCTCCTTTTGTGCTTCTGTCCGATGTTTGGGCCCAAAAAGCATGGTATGAGTTATAACCTGGTAGTGCTGTGGTGCTCTTGGGGGCCTTGAACCAGGTTTCTGTTACTGCACAGACATCGATTGTCTACATACTGAGGAGAGGCTTGAGTGCGTGCATGTTGCGGTTTAGATGTCTGGCGTTCAGTAGTATTACCCTTAGTTATAGTTATCCTTGGGTTGTCTATGGAGGAGTGTTTGTCCTTTGAGCCTTGCCTAAAAAGACACTATGGGGGTGCCAAGAGCCTTGGCCATTATACGAAACCCTAAGGGTGACAGGTGCAAGCCATCCCTAGTGAAGCAACAGGGCTTGTCGAGCATTCTATCCCAGGCTCACAGACAGTGGATCCCCTTTGAATGACAACAACACTGTAGGCAATTGTTGAAACTGATACTTTTGTCTTCATACTGTGCCATCATTCTTGGTGAGGGCAAGATGCTATTCAAGGTGTGGGTCATACCAGCCTGGGCTACATGATCAGAGAGCTCCTCTATGTCTCTTTTCATGTAGTCCAGGGAGGTACGTCTCAGCTCATACACACCAGCACCTACCAGTGGGAGAAACCAGTGTTGTCCTATACATGCTGTCAACACCTGCTGTCACCCATGGTGCAGTCTTGGGATTTCATAACATGAACTGCACACCCATTACCATGTGTAGTCTGATGATGTCAGTGTACTACATATATAGCAGTGGAAAGAATACACACAGTAAAGTATATAGCATGTTGTATTAATGTGTATGTTTCTAGTGGCATAACATAGTTAATTAGGAGTTTGAATCCTGCAGTGTGTGTGTGTGTGTGTGTTTGTGTGTGGGGGTATGTGTCTGTGTGACTTCATGGAAAGTGAATGTAATTTTTGGAGAGTATTGAAACACCTCAGTATAGGTATATTCCTCTTTGGCAGCTCTGATGATGTCAGCATCCTACAAATATAGGTGTGGAAATGAGAAAGCCAGTAAAGCATACAGCGCGTCATGTTAATGCGTATGTCTCTAGTGTCATAACATAGTTAGGTAGGGATTTGAATCCTTCAGTGTGTGTGTGTGTGTGTGTGTGTGTGTGTGTGTGTGTGTGTGTGTGTGTGTGTGTGTGTGTGTGTGTGTGTGTGTGTGTGTGGGGGGTGTATGTGTCTGTGTGACTTCATGGAAAGTGAATGTGCTTTTTGGAGAGTATTGATACACCTCAATATAGGTATATTCCCCTTTGGCAGCTCTGATAATGTCAGCATCCTACAAATATAGGTGTGGAAATGAACAAGCCAGTAAAGCATATAGCGTGTCATGTTAATGCGTATGTTTCTAGTGTCATAACATTGTTAGGTAGGGGTTTGAATCTTGCAGTGTGTGTATGTGTCTGTGTGACTTTATGGAAGATGAATGTGCCTTTTGTAGAATATGGAAACACCTCAATATAGGTATATTCCTCTTTGGCAGCTCTGATGATGTCAGCAACATACAAATGTAGGTGTGGAAATGAGAAGGCCAGTAAAGCATATAGCACATGGTGTTAATGCATATGTCTGTATTCTGAGAACATAGGTAGGGTTTTGAATCCTGCAATTGCTGAATGTGTGTGGGTGTGTAGTACTGTGTAATCACCTTTGAGAGGAGTGCTACTTTCGGAGACCTTGACAATACTTACAAAGTGGTAAATACATCTTTGTCAACTCTAATGCAGTCAGACTCATAGAAATACAGCATTTGATAAAGACATCCCCAGTAAAACATATAGTGTGTCGTGTTAACGTGTATGTCTGTAGTATCATAACATACCCAAGTAGTGGTTTGAATCATGCAAATGCCGTGTGTGTCGCACAGTGTGTCATGGGTTTTGCTTTTATTATTGTATGACATATTAGAATAACAGTAATTTAAATGCACACATCAGGTATGTGTGTGCCAAATACATATATGTACCTGTGACCTTCAATAGTTCCTATGTGTGAAGCCTGCCTCATATATGAATACAGTTGTTACCTTTGCCAGTGTGTGCCGCTGCTTCCCAGACCGTAGGCCATACATGTATGTTGGTGACAATGCAGAATACTGCAGTGATGTGTGTCCTAGGCCAACTGTGTGACACACACCCATGACAGCTTTGATAGATTAATGTGGGTGAGGGTTCATGTCTGGAGTATATGTCAGACATGTTCAAACACAGCAAAGTCTGTGAGTAATGGACATCCAGTGTAGGTGCATGGCAACTGTCATCGATATGCATATAGACACCTTCTTGCTTATGTGATACACCGAGGGACTGCAGAATACCTTTGGAAATGTGAATATCAACGGATGGATGAGATAACACTTGTCCATATGTATACACCATTACCCGTTCTACATGATGGGTGCTACCACTTACATGGTACTGTTGGAATACTATGTTAAGTGCATGCTGATGATGATGCTACAGTTGCGTTATAGCAATACAGCATGGCTTGGACAAGAGGTATCTGTCTGTATGATACCCTTGTGGTGAATAGTTGTGTCATGTGTAGAATGCATTGTAGGCCACTGTATGCATTTGCAGTCATGGATGGACATATCCCTAGTGTGTTGGCATGTACGTGAGACTGCTATATGCCAAACAGTATTGTTCCCAGGGATGTGTGGGGCTCAGTAACAATGGCTACTGGTACAGTGTAGTACTGAAGGGATATGACTGACACCGGGTTTCCTACATCTGTGTATCGGTTGAGGAGACACCATGTAATGACCACTTAAAGTCAGGCTATGTAGGTTGTGTATACTACCAGAATGCAGATTATTGACAGTTAGAAACCGTATCACCCACAGCATAGTGTCAAACAATGTCATACATACATGTGACCCCAGGTGAAACATATGTGTAGTACAATGCATTCTGGCCACCAATAAGAACTACAATGTATGAATATTATGTCACATGGTGCATGTCACCCTTCCCATGTGTGCACTACTCACCTACATGCAGAGAATGCAACTCCACCTTGTTCACAAATGTACACCTGCAACTCTGTGTTGCAAACATCACACATGTACTGTCCACTCTCAAACACATGCAGGCACAGCTACACACAGCAGCCATGTGGCACATGTGCAGGCAATACACTTTGGGAATTAACACTGGTGTATACAAAACTACAATGACAATCATAATGTTAATGCATCATGCCTGCTCGGATATACCCACAACGATATCATTACACTCTACTGTTAACAACATGATGATATTACTACAGTGCTATGTAGTCACTCTGTGCATCAGCACCATGCTAGCCTGTTCCTGCATCAATGTTACAGATGATAGGAGGTGGCACAGTTTCATCATATGCACAGGGTGTGTACTTGGTTTTCCAGAGTCTGCCATTGACACATCCAATCGACATGTATGTGTGTGCGTGTGTTAGTGAGGGACAACAGTACAACATGGGGCAATGTTGATGCGATGTGTGTGTGCATGTGTTAGCCCTAGGTGTTAGCATTATGTGTGTGTGTATGCATGCACACAGTTCCACCACATGGCTGCCATATAGGGGAGTTTGTGGACAGCCACAGACTGTACCTGCCAGGTCATACAGATCACTGTCTCTGGCCATGGACACGGTACCTGTGCCTGGCAGGGGTGCTATGGACAGTATCAGGTACTAGGCCAGACTGGGTACTGTCATCAGAGGCAGTGGGTTGTTGACTGGACACATGTCCCTGCTGGTCCTGGCCAGAGCCACTTGCACGTGGTCTTCTAGGATGGCCTAATGACAGCACAGACCCAGCATTGCTGGGGCTGGTACTGGCACTATGGGAGCGGCTGTGGGTTTGTTGTCATCCGCGATGACTGCCAGCTGATGATGTTGCTGGCATATGTCCATGTTGACGCCTCAATCGTCCTGCACTGTCCTGGCTCATGGACATGTACTTGTGGATGACATCTAATGTGTCCCCCCAATGTCTATCAAGGCCCTCGGTGAAATTACGGATGGCAGCCTCAACGTCACGCGTAGTGTCATTCATAGCAGTGTGATGTGCTCTATGCTCCCTCAGACCCTGTCTGGTGTACCGTTCCATACATGCCTGTGCCTGCATTACAGCCCGAAACATAGCTGAGATTGAAAGAACTCTGTGGGCACGTCTGACAGGGGCATTATGACCATGGATGCTCCCACGAGAACCCCTGGACATCTGCCTGTGTGGTACTATTTCAATAATCTGGGCATGGCTGCTGTGAGGGGATGCATGTGCTAATGATACCACACTATCCTGGTCAATGCCTACCGTATGCTGTCCCTCAGCTAAGGACATTGGTGACAATGGATGTATCGGCAGGATGACTGTGCACATAGATGGGGTTGAATGCTGTGTAGTGTCGATTGGCTGACCAACGACAGACCCTGTCACACCACCCTGTGCCATTACACATGTATCATCATCATCACTATCTCCAGCAGTGGCTTCAGGTTCCCTGCTGCACTCAACCAGAGCAACATCAGAACCTGTGAAAGGAAGACAGGAAACACAGTTTACAATGTGTACATGATGTTAGCACACCTACACACATGCACACATGCACACATGCACACATGCACACATGAACATAACTACACTCCTCAGTACAGCAGATACAAACACACACACACCTGCAATCCAACACATACACAATAGTGTTTGAGGGTGGGTGACAGTATCACAAGGAAAATCATCACCTCACGTGTCAGCATGCAGATTATGTGTTGCACAAGAACATGCAGTGCAAGTGTAGACAGCCCTTGTTAATAACAGTATACATGTACTTGATGCTTGTGTGTAGTTGTTCAGTGATTGTCTTCACCCTGGGACACAATGTGTACAAGGACAGAACAATGTTGTGTAAGTGTTACAAGCTCTGGGTGCATATATTTGCGTGTGCACACACACACACACACACACACACACACACACACACACACACACACACACACACAACATTACGGTGGTACGCAATAACTGCTATGTGTACTTCTGTGGTCAGTGTAACTGGATGTGGTGTAGTAACATGAGCCATGATCAACATGCATCTTGTGGTCAGTCAACAATAATAATGTGTGCCAGACAGGCAGCTAGCATGCTGTACCTGAAGCGCGGTAACATGACTACATCCACAGTTATACAGCCACTTGTTACATGGGTGTGTAAGGTGGCCAATAGGGAGCATTGCCTAACATGAATGTATTATTTGTTCAAGACTGTTCCACAGAGACATGATAGGCCTCTACCCCTCAGGTATATTATGTGTGCTGTGTAGATGATATGTGGGATACTGAAGGGTGGGCATACAGCAGGTGTCAGGATTGGACATGTGTAGCAGGCTAAGGTGTAGTGTCTATGCCAAACTTGTGTGTGTGTTGTGTACATGTGTATCAGATATGCCTATCCAATGTCCACTACTGTGTTGCCACACTTGTGTGTGATGCTCTGTGTATTGCTTGTGAGTGAGGCAGCTACTGAAATTAATGGGATATGCATAGTCTCACAGCAAACATGCACATCATGCATTATGCGTAGGTGTGTTACATGTGCACAGACTACACCTCCATATGATACGCACATGTCATTAGCAACAGTATCGTTATTACACACTCACCAGCATGGATTGGCTGCCTTGCTGTCACTCCAGAGGGACCTGCAAAAATATGAGAGTGATTGTCAGTGGCCACAACTGTGCCATTGCTACTGTGAGTATGATAAAGTACAGTAGTACAACAGTTGGCTTTCACAGGTGTACAGATTATATTCAGAATATCAATCTTGCACAAGAATAGGCAGCATAACAGCTACACACACAGTACACATCTCACATATGCATAATCTACCAGTACAGAGAACAGTCAACTACAGATATGGCATTTTACATGCACACTCCATTTCAACATGCTTGGTGGCTCCGGCCTCCGTGATGACACATGTTTGTGGATGTTGTTGTTGTTGGCCTGGAGCCATGACACTTAGAAGGAGCTCCTCCACACTGGTGAGGGGGGGGTGGATAGCTACAGCTGCCATATACGGGAGTTTGTGGACAGCCACAGACTGTACCTGCCAGGTCATACAGATCACTGTCTCTGGCCATGGACACGGTACCTGTGCCTGGCAGGGGTGCTACGGACAGTATCAGGTACTAGGCCAGATTGGGTACTGTCATCAGAGGCAGTGGGTTGTTGACTGGACACATGTCCCTGCTGGGACTGGCCAGAGCCATGTGCATGTGGTCTTCTAGGACGGTCTAATGACAGCACAGACCCGGCATTGCTGCGGCTAGTACTGGCACTATAAAAGCGGCTGTGGGTTTGTTGTTGTCCACAACGACTGCCAGCTGATGATGTTGCTGGGATATGTCCACATTGATGCCTCAACCGTTCTGCACTGTCCTGGCTCATGGACATGTAGTTGTGGATGACATCTAATGTGCCCCCCCAATGTCTATCAATGACCTTGGAGAGATTACGGATGTCAGCCACAACGTCATGCATAGTGTCATTCATAGCAGTGTGATGTGCTCTATGCTCCATCAGACCCTGTCTGGTGTACCATTCCATACGTGCCTGTGCCTGCATTACAGCCCAGAACATAGCTGAGGTTGAAAGACCTCTGTGGGCATGTCTGTCAGGGGCATTATGACCACGGATGCTCCCACAAGAACCCCTGAACATCTGCCTGTGTGGTACCATTTCAGGAATCTGGGCATGGCTGCTGTGAGGGGATGCATGTGCCAATGATACCACACTATCCTGGTCAATGCCTACCGTATGCTGTCCCTCAGCTAAGGACATTGGCGACAATGGAAGTATTGGCAGGACGACTGTGCGCATAGATGGGGTTGAATGCTGTGTAGTGTCGATTGTCTGACCAACGACAGACCCTGTCACACCTCCCTGTGCCATTACACATGTATCATCATTATCACTATTTCCAGCAGTGGCTTCAGGTTCCCTGCTGCACTCAACCAGAGCAACATCAGAACCTGTGAGAGGAAGACAGGAAACACAGTTTACAATGTGTACATGATGTTAGCACACCTGCACACATGCACACATGAACACATGTACACATGCACACATGCACACATGCACACATGAATACAACTACACTCCTCAGTACAGCAGATACAAACACACACACACCTGCAATCCAACGCATACACAATAGTGTTTGAGGGTGGGTGACAGTATCACAAGGAAAATTATCACCTCACATGTGTCAGCATGCAGATTATGTGTTGCACAAGAACATGCAGTGCAAGTCTAGACAGCCCTTGTTAATAACAGTATACATGTACTTGATGCTTGTGTGTAGTTGTTCAGTGATTGTCTTCACCCTGGGACACAATGTGTACAAGGACAGAACAATGTTGTGCAAGTGTTACAAGCTCTGGGTGCATATATTTGCACACACACATACACACACACACACACACACACACACACACACACACACACACACACACACACACACACACATACACACACACACACACACACAAAACATTATGGTGGTACGCAATAACTGCTATTTGTACTTCTGTGGTCAGTGTAACTGGATGTGGTGTAGTAACATGAGCCATGATCAACATGCATCTTGTGGTCAGTCAACAATAATAATGTGTGCCAGACAGGCAGCTAGCATGCTGTACCTGAAGTGCGGTAACATGACTACATCCACAGTTACACAGCCACTTGTTACATGGGTGTGTAAGGTGGCCAATAGGGAGCATTGCCTAACATAAATGTATTATTTGTTCAAGACTGTTGCACAAAGACATGGTAGGCCTCTACCCCTCAGGTATATTATGTGTACTGTGTAGATGATAAGTGGGATACTGAAGGGTGGGCATACAGCAGGTGTCAGGATTGGACATGTGTAGCAGGCTAAGGTGTAGTGTCTATGCCAAACCTGTGTGTGTGTTGTGTACATGTGTATCAGGTATGCTTTTCCAATGTCCACTACTGTGTTGCCACACTTGTGTGTGATGCTCTGTGTATTTCTTGTGAGTGAGGCAGCTACTGAGATTAATGGAATATGCATTGTCTCACAGCAAACATGCACAGCATGCATTATGCATAGGTGTGTTACATGTGCACAGACTACACCTCCGTATGACATGCACATGTCATTAGCAATAGTATTGTTATTACACACTCACCAGCATGGATTGGCTGCCTTAGTGTCACTCCAGAGGGACCTGCAAAAATATGAGAGTGATTGTCAGTGGCCACAACTGTGCCATTGCTACTGTGAGTATAATAAAGTACAGTAGTAAAACAGTTGGCTTTCACAGGTTTACAGATTATATTCAGAATATCAATCTTGCACAAGAATAGGCAGCATAACAGCTACACACACAGTACACATCTCACATATGCATAATCTACCAGTACAGAGAACAGTCAACTACAGATATGTCATGTTACCTGCATGCTCCATTTCAACATCCTGGGTGGCTCCGGCCTCCATGATGACACATGTTTGTGGATGTTGTTGTTGTTGGCCTGGGGCCACAACACTTAGGAGGAGCTCCTCCACACTGGTTGGGGGGGGTGGATAGCTACCCCACCACCTGTGGCAAGCAGTTGTCTGTGGATATCAGACGCACGCTGCCGGACATGTTGAATTAAATCACTGCAGTGATGGCGTACCTGCTCATATGTCTGGTTATGCATGCTTATGTCATTTACCCGATGAACAAGCTCTTGCCACAGTGCAGCCCTCTCATGCTGGTTCTGGCTGGTTCGTGAAAACAGCAGGTGGAAATGCTGTACAATGCTGGTGTGTATCTCAGCATCCTCATCAGCAGAATATGCAGGGTTCCTACTGTGGGCCATGACCCTGGAAGACAAATTAACAATATATGTGAGCAAGCCATGTGGCACGCCTCATATTCTAAACTACACATATCAATTACTCGACAAATACA